>NW_026294396.1:0-131969 GCF_007827085.1 Peromyscus californicus insignis | reverse complement strand
AGGACCAGAAACTGCATGTGATTCAACTCCGTTTATGAAAGGGAATTCAACTCTAGCTTGCCTTGCAAGAAACACACTCTGCTTTTGAGAAAGCAGCACTCTTCTACTCTACTGTGTTTCCTATATAGCCAGAACTGTCAGCTTGCTCAGAACTAAAGAACTGTGCTTCCTACACACAAGGGCCATATCTAATTCAACTCTGCTTAGGAAACTGACAAGAACAGTAGTTTCTCTTGCGTCCATTACACTGCATTTGCTGGGAACAGACGCGAGTGCTATTTGCAATGTGAAAGACCAATTGAGCACAATAGTGAATCTCCTTACCAGAAAACAACTTTTGCTGCTAGGACCAGAAACTGCATGTGGTTCAACTCCGTTTATGACAGGGAAATCAACTCTAGCTCGCCTTACAAGAAACACACTCTGCTTTAGAGAAAGCAGCACTCTTCTACTCTACTGTGTTTCCTATAGAGCCAGAACAGTCAGCTTGCTCAGAACCAAAGAACTGAGCTTCCTACACACAATGGCCACAACTATTTCAACTCTGCTTAGGAAACTGACAAGAACAGTAGTTTCTCTTGTGTCCAATACAATGCACTTGCTGGGTACAGACGCGAGTGCTATTTCCACTGTGTATGGCCAAATGAGCACAATAGTGACTCTCCTTACCAGAAAACAACTCTTGGTGCTAGGACCAGAAACTGCATGTGATTCAACTCCGTTTATGAAAGGGAATTCAACTCTAGCTTGCCTTACAAGAAACACACTCTGCTTTTGAGAAAGCAGCACTCTTCTACTTGACTGTGTTTCCTATAGAGCCAGAACAGTCAGCTTGCTCAGAACTAAAGAAGTGTGCTTCTTACACACAAGGGCCATATCTAATTCAACTCTGCTTAGGAAACTGACAAGAACAGTAGTTTCTCTTGCGTCCAATACACTGCTTTTGCTGGGAAGAGACGCGAGTGCTATTTGCACTGTGTAAGGCCAATTGAGCACAATAGTGTATCTCCTTCCCAGAAAACAACTTTTGCTGCTAGGACCAGAAACTGCATGTGATTCAACTCCGTTTATGAAAGGGAAATGAAGTCTAGCTCGCCTTACAAGAAACACACTCTGCTTTAGAGAAAGCAGCACTCTTCTACTCTACTGTGTTTCCTATATAGCCAGAACTGTCAGCTTGCTCAGAACTAAAGAACTGTGCTTTCTACACCCAAGGGCCATATCTAATTCAACTCTGCTTAGGAAACTGACAAAAACAGTAGTTTCTCTTGCGTCCTATACACTGCACTTGCTGAGAACAGAAGAGAGTGCTATTTGCACTGTGTATGGCCAAATGAGCACAATAGTGAATCTCCTTACCAGAAAACAACTCTTGCTACTAGGACCAGAAACTGCATGTGATTCAACTCCGTGGAATTCAACTCTAGCTTGCCTTAAAAGAAACACACTCTGCTTTTGAGAGTGCAGCACTCTTCTACTCTACTGTGTTTCCTATAGAGCCAGAACAGTCAGCTTGCTCAGAACTAAAGAACTGTGCTTCCTACACACAAGGGCCATATCTAATTCAACTCTGCTTAGGAAACTGACAAGAACAGTAGTTTCTCTTACGTCCATTACACTGCATTTGCTGGGAACAGACGCGAGTGCTATTTGCACTGTGTAAGGCCAATTGAGCACAATAGTGACTCTCCTTACCAGAAAAAAACTCTTGGTGCTAGGACCAGAAACTGCATGTGATTCAACTCCGTTTATGAAAGGGAATTCAACTCTAGCTTGCCTTACAAGAAACACACTCTGCTTTTGAGAAAGCAGCACTCTTCTACTCTACTGTGTTTCCTATATAGCCAGAACTGTCAGCTTGCTCAGAACTAAAGAACTGTGCTTCCTAAACACAAGGGCCATATCTAATTCAACTCTGCTTATGAAACTGACAAGAACAGTAGTTTCTCTTGCGTCCAATACACTGCATTTGCTGGGAAGAGACGCGAGTGCTATTTGCAATGTATATGGTCAATTGAGCACAATAGTGACTCTCCTTACCAGAAAACAACTCTTGCTGCTAGGACCACAAACTGCATGTGATTCAACTCCGTTTATGAAAGGGAACTCAACTCTAGCTTGCCTTACAAGAAACACACTCTGCTTTAGAGAAAGCAGCACAATTCTAGTCTACTGTGTTTCCTATATAGCCAGAACAGTCAGCTTGCTCAGAACTAAAGAAGTGTGCTTCTTACACACAAGGGCCATATCTAATTCAACTCTGCTTAGGAAACTGACAAGAACAGTAGTTTCTCTTGCGTCCAATACACTGCATTTGCTGGGATAAGATGCGAGTGCTATTTGCACTGTGTAAGGCCAATTGAGCACAATAGTGTATCTCCTTCCCAGAAAACAACTTTTGCTGCTAGGACCTGAAACTGCATGTGATTCAACTCCGTTTATGAAAGGGAAATCAACTCTAGCTCGCCTTACAAGAAACACACTCTGCTTTAGAGAAAGCAGCACTCTTCTACTCTACTGTGTTTCCTATATAGCCAGAACTGTCAGCTTGCTCAGAACTAAAGAACTGTGCTTTCTACACACAAGGGCCATATCTAATTCAACTCTGCTTAGGAAACTGACAAGAACAGTACTTTCTCTTGCGTCCAATACACTGCATTTGCTGGGAAGAGACGCGAGTGCTATTTGCAATGTGTATGGCCAATTGAGCACAATAGTGACTCTCCTTACCAGAAAACAACTCTTGCTGCTAGGACCACAAACTGCATGTGATTCAACTCCGTTTATGAAAGGGAATTCAACTCTAGCTTGCCTTACAAGAAACACACTCTGCTTTAGAGAAAGCAGCACAATTCTACTCTACTGTGTTTCCTATATAGCCAGAACAGTCAGCTTGCTCATAATCAAAGAACTGTGCTTCCTACACACAAGGGCCATATCTAATTCAACTCTGCTTAGCAAACTGACAAAAACAGTAGGTTCTCTTGCGTCCTATACACTGCACTTGCTGAGAACAGAAGAGAGTGCTATTTGCACTGTGTATGGCCAAATGAGCACAATAGTGAATCTCCTTACCAGAAAACAACTCTTGCTACTAGGACCAGAAACTGCATGTGATTCAACTCCGTGGAATTCAACTCTAGCTTGCCTTAAAAGAAACACACTCTGCTTTTGAGAGAGCAGCACTCTTCTACTCTACTGTGCTTCCTATAGAGCCAGAACAGTCAGCTTGCTCAGAACTAAAGAACTGTGCTTCCTACACACAAGGGCCATATCTAATTCAACTCTGCATAGGAAACTGACAAGAACAGTAGTTTCTGTTACGTCCATTACACTGCATTTGCTGGGAACAGACGCGAGTGCTATTTGCACTGTGTAAGGCCAATTGAGCACAATAGTGACTCTCCTTACCAGATAACAACTCTTGGTGCTAGGTCCAGAAACTGCATGTGATTCAACTCCGTTTATGAAAGGGAATTAAACTCTAGCTTGCCTTACAAGAAACACACTCTGCTTTTGAGAAAGCAGCACAATTCTACTCTACTGTGTTTCCTATATAGCCAGAACAGTCAGCTTTCTCACAATCAAAGAACTGTGCTTCCTACACACAAGGGCCATATCTAATTCAACTCTGCTTAGGAAACTGACAAAAACAGTAGTTTCTCTTGCGTCCTATACACTGCACTTGCTGAGAACAGAAGCGAGTGCTATTTGCACTGTGTATCGCCAAATGAGCACAATAGTGAATCTCCTTACCAGAGAACAACTCTTGCTACTAGGACCAGAAACTGCATGTGATTCAACTCCGTGGAATTCAACTCTAGCTTGCCTTAAAAGAAACACACTCTGCTTTTGAGAGAGCAGCACTCTTCTACTCTACTGTGTTTCCTATAGAGCCAGAACAGTCAGCTTGCTCAGAACTAAAGAACTGTGCTTCCTACACACAAGGGCCATATCTAATTCAACTCTGCATAGGAAACTGACAAGAACAGTAGTTTCTGTTACGTCCATTACACTGCATTTGCTGGGAACAGACGCGAGTGCTATTTGCACTGTGTAAGGCCAATTGAGCACAATAGTGACTCTCCTTACCAGATAACAACTCTTGGTGCTAGGTCCAGAAACTGCATGTGATTCAACTCCGTTTATGAAAGGGAATTAAACTCTAGCTTGCCTTACCACAAACACACTCTGCTTTTGAGAAAGCAGCACAATTCTACTCTACTGTGTTTCCTATATAGCCAGAACAGTCAGCTTTCTCACAATCAAAGAACTGTGCTTCCTACACACAAGGGCCATATCTAATTCAACTCTGCTTAGGAAACTGACAAAAACAGTAGTTTCTCTTGCGTCCTATACACTGCACTTGCTGAGAACAGAAGCGAGTGCTATTTGCACTGTGTATGGCCAAATGAGCACAATAGTGAATCTCCTTACCAGAGAACAACTCTTGCTACTAGGACCAGAAACTGCATGTGATTCAACTCCGTGGAATTCAACTCTAGCTTGCCTTAAAAGAAACACACTCTGCTTTTGAGAGAGCAGTACTCTTCTACTCTACTGTGTTTCCTATAGAGCCAGAACAGTCAGCTTGCTCAGAACTAAAGAACTTTGCTTCCTACACACAAGGGCCATATCTAATTCAACTCTGCTTAGGAAACTGACAAGAACAGTAGTTTCTCTTGCCGTCCATTACACTGCATTTGCTGGGAACAGACGCGAGTGCTATTTGCACTGTGTAAGGCCAATTGAGCACAATAGTGACTCTCCTTACCAGATAACAACTCTTGGTGCTAGGTCCAGAAACTGCATGTGATTCAACTCCGTTTATGATAGGGAAATGAACTCTTGCTCGCCTTACAAGAAACACACTCTGCTTTAGAGAAAGCAGCACTCTTCTACTCTACTGTGTTTCCTATAGAGCCAGAACAGTCAGCTTGCTCAGAACCAAAGAACTGTGCTTCCTACACACAATGGCCATAACTATTTCAACTCTGCTTAGGAAACTGACAAGAACAGTAGTTTCTCTTGTGTCCAATACAATGCACTTGCTGGGTACAGACGCGAGTGCTATTTCCACTGTGTATGGCCAAATGAGCACAATAGTGACTCTCCTTACCAGAAAACAACTCTTGGTGCTAGGACCAGAAACTGCATGTGATTCAACTCCGTTTATGAAAGGGAATTCAACTCTAGCTTGCCTTACAAGAAACACACTCTGCTTTTGAGAAAGCAGCACTCTTCTACTCTACTGTGTTTCCTATAGAGCCAGAACAGTCAGCTTGCTCAGAACTAAAGAAGTGTGCTTCTTACACACAAGGGCCATATCTAATTCAACTCTGCTTAGGAAACTGACAAGAACAGTAGTTTCTCTTGCGTCCAATACACTGCTTTTGCTGGGAAGAGACGCGAGTGCTATTTGCACTGTGTAAGGCCAATTGAGCACAATAGTGTATCTCCTTCCCAGAAAACAACTTTTGCTGCTAGGACCAGAAACTGCATGTGATTCAACTCCGTTTATGAAAGGGAAATGAACTCTATCTCGCCTTACAAGAAACACACTCTGCTTTAGAGAAAGCAGCACTCTTCTACTCTACTGTGTTTCCTATATAGCCAGAACTGTCAGCTTGCTCAGAACTAAAGAACTGTGCTTTCTACACCCAAGGGCCATATCTAATTCAACTCTGCTTAGGAAACTGACAAGAACAGTAGTTTCTCTTGCGTCCAATACACTGCATTTGCTGGGAAGAGACGCGAGTGCTATTTGCAATGTGTATGGCCAATTGAGCACAATAGTGACTCTCCTTACCAGAAAACAACTCTTGCTGCTAGGACCACAAACTGCATGTGATTCAACTCCGTTTATGAAAGGGAATTCAACTCTAGCTTGCCTTACAAGAAACACACTCTGCTTTAGAGAAAGCAGCACAATTCTACTCTACTGTGTTTCCTATAAAGCCAGAACAGCCAGCTTGCTCAGAATAAAAGAACTGTGCTTCCTACACACAAGGGCCATATCTATTTCAACTCTGCTTAGGAAACTGACAAAAACAGTAGTTTCTCTTGCGTCCTATACACTGCACTTGCTGAGAACAGAAGCGAGTGCTATTTGCACTGTGTATGGCCAAATGAGCACAATAGTGAATCTCCTTACCAGAAAACAACTCTTGCTACTAGGACCAGAAACTGCATGTGATTCAACTCCGTGGAATTCAACTCTAGCTTGCCTTAAAAGAAACACACTCTGCTTTTGAGAGAGCAGCACTCTTCTACTCTACTGTGTTTCCTATAGAGCCAGAACAGTCAGCTTGCTCAGAACTAAAGAACTGTGCTTCCTACACACAAGGGCCATATCTAATTCAACTCTGCTTAGGAAACTGACAAGAACAGTAGTTTCTCTTACGTCCATTACACTGCATTTGCTGGGAACAGACGCGAGTGCTATTTGCACTGTGTAAGGCCAATTGAGCACAATAGTGACTCTCCTTACCAGAAAAAAACTCTTGGTGCTAGGACCAGAAACTGCATGTGATTCAACTCCGTTTATGAAAGGGAATTCAACTCTAGCTTGCCTTGCAAGAAACACACTCTGCTTTTGAGAAAGCAGCACTCTTCTACTCTACTGTGTTTCCTATATAGCCAGAACTGTCAGCTTGCTCAGAACTAAAGAACTGTGCTTCCTACACACAAGGGCCATATCTAATTCAACTCTGCTTAGGAAACTGACAAGAACAGTAGTTTCTCTTGCGTCCATTACACTGCATTTGCTGGGAACAGACGCGAGTGCTATTTGCAATGTGAAAGACCAATTGAGCACAATAGTGAATCTCCTTACCAGAAAACAACTTTTGCTGCTAGGACCAGAAACTGCATGTGGTTCAACTCCGTTTATGACAGGGAAATCAACTCTAGCTCGCCTTACAAGAAACACACTCTGCTTTAGAGAAAGCAGCACTCTTCTACTCTACTGTGTTTCCTATAGAGCCAGAACAGTCAGCTTGCTCAGAACCAAAGAACTGAGCTTCCTACACACAATGGCCACAACTATTTCAACTCTGCTTAGGAAACTGACAAGAACAGTAGTTTCTCTTGTGTCCAATACAATGCACTTGCTGGGTACAGACGCGAGTGCTATTTCCACTGTGTATGGCCAAATGAGCACAATAGTGACTCTCCTTACCAGAAAACAACTCTTGGTGCTAGGACCAGAAACTGCATGTGATTCAACTCCGTTTATGAAAGGGAATTCAACTCTAGCTTGCCTTACAAGAAACACACTCTGCTTTTGAGAAAGCAGCACTCTTCTACTTGACTGTGTTTCCTATAGAGCCAGAACAGTCAGCTTGCTCAGAACTAAAGAAGTGTGCTTCTTACACACAAGGGCCATATCTAATTCAACTCTGCTTAGGAAACTGACAAGAACAGTAGTTTCTCTTGCGTCCAATACACTGCTTTTGCTGGGAAGAGACGCGAGTGCTATTTGCACTGTGTAAGGCCAATTGAGCACAATAGTGTATCTCCTTCCCAGAAAACAACTTTTGCTGCTAGGACCAGAAACTGCATGTGATTCAACTCCGTTTATGAAAGGGAAATGAAGTCTAGCTCGCCTTACAAGAAACACACTCTGCTTTAGAGAAAGCAGCACTCTTCTACTCTACTGTGTTTCCTATATAGCCAGAACTGTCAGCTTGCTCAGAACTAAAGAACTGTGCTTTCTACACCCAAGGGCCATATCTAATTCAACTCTGCTTAGGAAACTGACAAAAACAGTAGTTTCTCTTGCGTCCTATACACTGCACTTGCTGAGAACAGAAGAGAGTGCTATTTGCACTGTGTATGGCCAAATGAGCACAATAGTGAATCTCCTTACCAGAAAACAACTCTTGCTACTAGGACCAGAAACTGCATGTGATTCAACTCCGTGGAATTCAACTCTAGCTTGCCTTAAAAGAAACACACTCTGCTTTTGAGAGTGCAGCACTCTTCTACTCTACTGTGTTTCCTATAGAGCCAGAACAGTCAGCTTGCTCAGAACTAAAGAACTGTGCTTCCTACACACAAGGGCCATATCTAATTCAACTCTGCTTAGGAAACTGACAAGAACAGTAGTTTCTCTTACGTCCATTACACTGCATTTGCTGGGAACAGACGCGAGTGCTATTTGCACTGTGTAAGGCCAATTGAGCACAATAGTGACTCTCCTTACCAGAAAAAAACTCTTGGTGCTAGGACCAGAAACTGCATGTGATTCAACTCCGTTTATGAAAGGGAATTCAACTCTAGCTTGCCTTACAAGAAACACACTCTGCTTTTGAGAAAGCAGCACTCTTCTACTCTACTGTGTTTCCTATATAGCCAGAACTGTCAGCTTGCTCAGAACTAAAGAACTGTGCTTCCTAAACACAAGGGCCATATCTAATTCAACTCTGCTTATGAAACTGACAAGAACAGTAGTTTCTCTTGCGTCCAATACACTGCATTTGCTGGGAAGAGACGCGAGTGCTATTTGCAATGTATATGGTCAATTGAGCACAATAGTGACTCTCCTTACCAGAAAACAACTCTTGCTGCTAGGACCACAAACTGCATGTGATTCAACTCCGTTTATGAAAGGGAACTCAACTCTAGCTTGCCTTACAAGAAACACACTCTGCTTTAGAGAAAGCAGCACAATTCTAGTCTACTGTGTTTCCTATATAGCCAGAACAGTCAGCTTGCTCAGAACTAAAGAAGTGTGCTTCTTACACACAAGGGCCATATCTAATTCAACTCTGCTTAGGAAACTGACAAGAACAGTAGTTTCTCTTGCGTCCAATACACTGCATTTGCTGGGATAAGATGCGAGTGCTATTTGCACTGTGTAAGGCCAATTGAGCACAATAGTGTATCTCCTTCCCAGAAAACAACTTTTGCTGCTAGGACCTGAAACTGCATGTGATTCAACTCCGTTTATGAAAGGGAAATCAACTCTAGCTCGCCTTACAAGAAACACACTCTGCTTTAGAGAAAGCAGCACTCTTCTACTCTACTGTGTTTCCTATATAGCCAGAACTGTCAGCTTGCTCAGAACTAAAGAACTGTGCTTTCTACACACAAGGGCCATATCTAATTCAACTCTGCTTAGGAAACTGACAAGAACAGTAGTTTCTCTTGCGTCCAATACACTGCATTTGCTGGGAAGAGACGCGAGTGCTATTTGCAATGTGTATGGCCAATTGAGCACAATAGTGACTCTCCTTACCAGAAAACAACTCTTGCTGCTAGGACCACAAACTGCATGTGATTCAACTCCGTTTATGAAAGGGAATTAAACTCTAGCTTGCCTTACAAGAAACACACTCTGCTTTTGAGAAAGCAGCACAATTCTACTCTACTGTGTTTCCTATATAGCCAGAAGAGTCAGCTTTCTCACAATCAAAGAACTGTGCTTCCTACACACAAGGGCCATATCTAATTCAACTCTGCTTAGGAAACTGACAAAAACAGTAGTTTCTCTTGCGTCCTATACACTGCACTTGCTGAGAACAGAAGCGAGTGCTATTTGCACTGTGTATGGCCAAATGAGCACAATAGTGAATCTCCTTACCAGAGAACAACTCTTGCTACTAGGACCAGAAACTGCATGTGATTCAACTCCGTGGAATTCAACTCTAGCTTGCCTTAAAAGAAACACACTCTGCTTTTGAGAGAGCAGCACTCTTCTACTCTACTGTGTTTCCTATAGAGCCAGAGCAGTCAGCTTGCTCAGAACTAAAGAACTGTGCTTCCTACACACAAGGGCCATATCTAATTCAACTCTGCTTAGGAAACTGACAAGAACAGTAGTTTCTCTTGCGTCCATTACACTGCATTTGCTGGGAACAGACGCGAGTGCTATTTGCACTGTGTGAGGCCAATTGAGCACAATAGTGAATCTCCTTACCAGAAAACAACTTTTGCTGCTAGGACCAGAAACTGCATGTGATTCAACTCCGTTTATGAAAGGGAAATCAACTCTAGCTCGCCTTACAAGAAACACACTCTGCTTTAGAGAAAGCAGCACTCTTCTACTCTACTGTGTTTCCTATATAGCCAGAACAGTCAGCTTGCTCAGAACCAAAGAACTGTGCTTCCTACACACAATGGCCATAACTATTTCAACTCTGCTTAGGAAACTGACAAGAACAGTAGTTTCTCTTGTGTCCAATACAATGCACTTGCTGGGTACAGACGCGAGTGCTATTTGCACTGTGTATGGCCAAATGAGCACAATAGTGACTCTCCTTACCAGAAAACAACTCTTGGTGCTAGGACCAGAAACTGCATGTGATTCAACTCCGTTTATGAAAGGGAATTCAACTCTAGCTTGCCTTACAAGAAACACACTCTGCTTTTGAGAAAGCAGCACTCTTCTACTCTACTGTGTTTCCTATAGAGCCAGAACAGTCAGCTTGCTCAGAACTAAAGAAGTGTGCTTCTTACACACAAGGGCCATATCTAATTCAACTCTGCTTAGGAAACTGACAAGAACAGTAGTTTCTCTTGCGTCCAATACACTGCTTTTGCTGGGAAGAGACGCGAGTGCTATTTGCACTGTGTAAGGCCAATTGAGCACAATAGTGTATCTCCTTCCCAGAAAACAACTTTTGCTGCTAGGACCAGAAACTGCATGTGATTCAACTCCGTTTATGAAAGGGAAATGAACTCTAGCTCGCCTTACAAGAAACACACTCTGCTTTAGAGAAAGCAGCACTCTTCTACTCTACTGTGTTTCCTATATAGCCAGAACTGTCAGCTTGCTCAGAACTAAAGAACTGTGCTTTCTACACCCAAGGGCCATATCTAATTCAACTCTGCTTAGGAAACTGACAAGAACAGTAGTTTCTCTTGCGTCCAATACACTGCATTTGCTGGGAAGAGACGCGAGTGCTATTTGCAATGTGTATGGCCAATTGAGCACAATAGTGACTCTCCTTACCAGAAAACAACTCTTGCTGCTAGGACCACAAACTGCATGTGATTCAACTCCGTTTATGAAAGGGAATTCAACTCTAGCTTGCCTTACAAGAAACACACTCTGCTTTAGAGAAAGCAGCACAATTCTACTCTACTGTGTTTCCTATAAAGCCAGAACAGCCAGCTTGCTCAGAATAAAAGAACTGTGCTTCCTACACACAAGGGCCATATCTATTTCAACTCTGCTTAGGAAACTGACAAAAACAGTAGTTTCTCTTGCGTCCTATACACTGCACTTGCTGAGAACAGAAGAGAGTGCTATTTGCACTGTGTATGGCCAAATGAGCACAATAGTGAATCTCCTTACCAGAAAACAACTCTTGCTACTAGGACCAGAAACTGCATGTGATTCAACTCCGTGGAATTCAACTCTAGCTTGCCTTAAAAGAAACACACTCTGCTTTTGAGAGAGCAGCACTCTTCTACTCTACTGTGTTTCCTATAGAGCCAGAACAGTCAGCTTGCTCAGAACTAAAGAACTGTGCTTCCTACACACAAGGGCCATATCTAATTCAACTCTGCTTAGGAAACTGACAAGAACAGTAGTTTCTCTTACGTCCATTACACTGCATTTGCTGGGAACAGACGCGAGTGCTATTTGCACTGTGTAAGGCCAATTGAGCACAATAGTGACTCTCCTTACCAGAAAAAAACTCTTGGTGCTAGGACCAGAAACTGCATGTGATTCAACTCCGTTTATGAAAGGGAATTCAACTCTAGCTTGCCTTGCAAGAAACACACTCTGCTTTTGAGAAAGCAGCACTCTTCTACTCTACTGTGTTTCCTATATAGCCAGAACTGTCAGCTTGCTCAGAACTAAAGAACTGTGCTTCCTACACACAAGGGCCATATCTAATTCAACTCTGCTTAGGAAACTGACAAGAACAGTAGTTTCTCTTGCGTCCATTACACTGCATTTGCTGGGAACAGACGCGAGTGCTATTTGCACTGTGAAAGACCAATTGAGCACAATAGTGAATCTCCTTACCAGAAAACAACTTTTGCTGCTAGGACCAGAAACTGCATGTGGTTCAACTCCGTTTATGAAAGGGAAATCAACTCTAGCTCGCCTTACAAGAAACATACTCTGCTTTAGAGAAAGCAGCACTCTTCTACTCTACTGTGTTTCCTATAGAGCCAGAACAGTCAGCTTGCTCAGAACCAAAGAACTGTGCTTCCTACACACAATGGCCACAACTATTTCAACTCTGCTTAGGAAACTGACAAGAACAGTAGTTTCTCTTGTGTCCAATACAATGCACTTGCTGGGTACAGACGCGAGTGCTATTTCCACTGTGTATGGCCAAATGAGCACAATAGTGACTCTCCTTACCAGAAAACAACTCTTGGTGCTAGGACCAGAAACTGCATGTGATTCAACTCCGTTTATGAAAGGGAATTCAACTCTAGCTTGCCTTACAAGAAACACACTCTGCTTTTGAGAAAGCAGCACTCTTCTACTTGACTGTGTTTCCTATAGAGCCAGAACAGTCAGCTTGCTCAGAACTAAAGAAGTGTGCTTCTTACACACAAGGGCCATATCTAATTCAACTCTGCTTAGGAAACTGACAAGAACAGTAGTTTCTCTTGCGTCCAATACACTGCTTTTGCTGGGAAGAGACGCGAGTGCTATTTGCACTGTGTAAGGCCAATTGAGCACAATAGTGTATCTCCTTCCCAGAAAACAACTTTTGCTGCTAGGACCAGAAACTGCATGTGATTCAACTCCGTTTATGAAAGGGAAATGAAGTCTAGCTCGCCTTACAAGAAACACACTCTGCTTTAGAGAAAGCAGCACTCTTCTACTCTACTGTGTTTCCTATATAGCCAGAACTGTCAGCTTGCTCAGAACTAAAGAACTGTGCTTTCTACACCCAAGGGCCATATCTAATTCAACTCTGCTTAGGAAACTGACAAAAACAGTAGTTTCTCTTGCGTCCTATACACTGCACTTGCTGAGAACAGAAGAGAGTGCTATTTGCACTGTGTATGGCCAAATGAGCACAATAGTGAATCTCCTTACCAGAAAACAACTCTTGCTACTAGGACCAGAAACTGCATGTGATTCAACTCTGTGGAATTCAACTCTAGCTTGCCTTAAAAGAAACACACTCTGCTTTTGAGAGTGCAGCACTCTTCTACTCTACTGTGTTTCCTATAGAGCCAGAACAGTCAGCTTGCTCAGAACTAAAGAACTGTGCTTCCTACACACAAGGGCCATATCTAATTCAACTCTGCTTAGGAAACTGACAAGAACAGTAGTTTCTCTTACGTCCATTACACTGCATTTGCTGGGAACAGACGCGAGTGCTATTTGCACTGTGTAAGGCCAATTGAGCACAATAGTGACTCTCCTTACCAGAAAAAAACTCTTGGTGCTAGGACCAGAAACTGCATGTGATTCAACTCCGTTTATGAAAGGGAATTCAACTCTAGCTTGCCTTACAAGAAACACACTCTGCTTTTGAGAAAGCAGCACTCTTCTACTCTACTGTGTTTCCTATATAGCCAGAACTGTCAGCTTGCTCAGAACTAAAGAACTGTGCTTCCTAAACACAAGGGCCATATCTAATTCAACTCTGCTTATGAAACTGACAAGAACAGTAGTTTCTCTTGGGTCCAATACACTGCATTTGCTGGGAAGAGACGCGAGTGCTATTTGCAATGTATATGGTCAATTGAGCACAATAGTGACTCTCCTTACCAGAAAACAACTCTTGCTGCTAGGACCACAAACTGCATGTGATTCAACTCCGTTTATGAAAGGGAACTCAACTCTAGCTTGCCTTACAAGAAACACACTCTGCTTTAGAGAAAGCAGCACAATTCTAGTCTACTGTGTTTCCTATATAGCCAGAACAGTCAGCTTGCTCAGAACTAAAGAAGTGTGCTTCTTACACACAAGGGCCATATCTAATTCAACTCTGCTTAGGAAACTGACAAGAACAGTAGTTTCTCTTGCGTCCAATACACTGCATTTGCTGGGATAAGATGCGAGTGCTATTTGCACTGTGTAAGGCCAATTGAGCACAATAGTGTATCTCCTTCCCAGAAAACAACTTTTGCTGCTAGGACCTGAAACTGCATGTGATTCAACTCCGTTTATGAAAGGGAAATGAACTCTAGCTCGCCTTACAAGAAACACACTCTGCTTTAGAGAAAGCAGCACTCTTCTACTCTACTGTGTTTCCTATATAGCCAGAACTGTCAGCTTGCTCAGAACTAAAGAACTGTGCTTTCTACACACAAGGGCCATATCTAATTCAACTCTGCTTAGGAAACTGACAAGAACAGTAGTTTCTCTTGCGTCCAATACACTGCATTTGCTGGGAAGAGACGCGAGTGCTATTTGCAATGTGTATGGCCAATTGAGCACAATAGTGACTCTCCTTACCAGAAAACAACTCTTGCTGCTAGGACCACAAACTGCATGTGATTCAACTCCGTTTATGAAAGGGAATTAAACTCTAGCTTGCCTTACAAGAAACACACTCTGCTTTTGAGAAAGCAGCACAATTCTACTCTACTGTGTTTCCTATATAGCCAGAAGAGTCAGCTTTCTCACAATCAAAGAACTGTGCTTCCTACACACAAGGGCCATATCTAATTCAACTCTGCTTAGGAAACTGACAAAAACAGTAGTTTCTCTTGCGTCCTATACACTGCACTTGCTGAGAACAGAAGCGAGTGCTATTTGCACTGTGTATGGCCAAATGAGCACAATAGTGAATCTCCTTACCAGAGAACAACTCTTGCTACTAGGACCAGAAACTGCATGTGATTCAACTCCGTGGAATTCAACTCTAGCTTGCCTTAAAAGAAACACACTCTGCTTTTGAGAGAGCAGCACTCTTCTACTCTACTGTGTTTCCTATAGAGCCAGAGCAGTCAGCTTGCTCAGAACTAAAGAACTGTGCTTCCTACACACAAGGGCCATATCTATTTCAACTCTGCTTAGGAAACTGACAAGAACAGTAGTTTCTCTTGCGTCCATTACACTGCATTTGCTGGGAACAGACGCGAGTGCTATTTGCACTGTGTGAGGCCAATTGAGCACAATAGTGAATCTCCTTACCAGAAAACAACTTTTGCTGCTAGGACCAGAAACTGCATGTGATTCAACTCCGTTTATGAAAGGGAAATCAACTCTAGCTCGCCTTACAAGAAACACACTCTGCTTTAGAGAAAGCAGCACTCTTCTACTCTACTGTGTTTCCTATATAGCCAGAACAGTCAGCTTGCTCAGAACCAAAGAACTGTGCTTCCTACACACAATGGCCATAACTATTTCAACTCTGCTTAGGAAACTGACAAGAACAGTAGTTTCTCTTGTGTCCAATACAATGCACTTGCTGGGTACAGACGCGAGTGCTATTTGCACTGTGTATGGCCAAATGAGCACAATAGTGACTCTCCTTACCAGAAAACAACTCTTGGTGCTAGGACCAGAAACTGCATGTGATTCAACTCCGTTTATGAAAGGGAATTCAACTCTAGCTTGCCTTACAAGAAACACACTCTGCTTTTGAGAAAGCAGCACTCTTCTACTCTACTGTGTTTCCTATAGAGCCAGAACAGTCAGCTTGCTCAGAACTAAAGAAGTGTGCTTCTTACACACAAGGGCCATATCTAATTCAACTCTGCTTAGGAAACTGACAAGAACAGTAGTTTCTCTTGCGTCCAATACACTGCTTTTGCTGGGAAGAGACGCGAGTGCTATTTGCACTGTGTAAGGCCAATTGAGCACAATAGTGTATCTCCTTCCCAGAAAACAACTTTTGCTGCTAGGACCAGAAACTGCATGTGATTCAACTCCGTTTATGAAAGGGAAATGAACTCTAGCTCGCCTTACAAGAAACACACTCTGCTTTAGAGAAAGCAGCACTCTTCTACTCTACCTTGTTTCCTATATAGCCAGAACTGTCAGCTTGCTCAGAACTAAAGAACTGTGCTTTCTACACACAAGGGCCATATCTAATTCAACTCTGCTTAGGAAACTGACAAGAACAGTAGTTTCTCTTGCGTCCAATACACTGCATTTGCTGGGAAGAGACGCGAGTGCTATTTGCAATGTGTATGGCCAATTGAGCACAATAGTGACTCTCCTTACCAGAAAACAACTCTTGCTGCTAGGACCACAAACTGCATGTGATTCAACTCCGTTTATGAAAGGGAATTCAACTCTAGCTTGCCTTACAAGAAACACACTCTGCTTTAGAGAAAGCAGCACAATTCTACTCTACTGTGTTTCCTATATAGCCAGAACAGTCAGCTTGCTCAGAATCAAAGAACTGTGCTTCCTACACACAAGGGCCATATCTAATTCAACTCTGCTTAGGAAACTGACAAAAACAGTAGTTTCTCTTGCGTCCTATACACTGCACTTGCTGAGAACAGAAGAGAGTGCTATTTGCACTGTGTATGGCCAAATGAGCACAATAGTGAATCTCCTTACCAGAGAACAACTCTTGCTACTAGGACCAGGAACTGCATGTGATTCAACTCCGTGGAATTCAACTCTAGCTTGCCTTAAAAGAAACACACTCTGCTTTTGAGAGAGCAGCACTCTTCTACTCTACTGTGTTTCCTATAGAGCCAGAACAGTCAGCTTGCTCAGAACTAAAGAACTGTGCTTCCTACACACAAGGGCCATATCTAATTCAACTCTGCTTAGGAAACTGACAAGAACAGTAGTTTCTCTTGCGTCCATTACACTGCATTTGCTGGGAACAGACGCGAGTGCTATTTGCACTGTGTAAGGCCAATTGAGCACAATAGTGAATCTCCTTAAGAGAAAACAACTTTTGCTGCTAGGACCAGAAACTGCATGTGATTCAACTCCGTTTATGAAAGGGAAATCAACTCTAGCTCGCCTTACAAGAAACACACTCTGCTTTAGAGAAAGCAGCACTCTTCTACTCTACTGTGTTTCCTATAGAGCCAGAACAGTCAGCTTGCTCAGAACCAAAGAACTGTGCTTCCTACACACAATGGCCATAACTATTTCAACTCTGCTTAGGAAACTGACAAGAACAGTAGTTTCTCTTGTGTCCAATACAATGCACTTGCTGGGTACAGACGCCAGTGCTATTTCCACTGTGTATGGCCAAATGAGCACAATAGTGACTCTCCTTACCAGAAAACAACTCTTGGTGCTAGGACCAGAAACTGCATGTGATTCAACTCCGTTTATGAAAGGGAATTCAACTCTAGCTTGCCTTACAAGAAACACACTCTGCTTTTGAGAAAGCAGCACTCTTCTACTCTACTGTGTTTCCTATAGAGCCAGAACAGTCAGCTTGCTCAGAACTAAAGAAGTGTGCTTCTTACACACAAGGGCCATATCTAATTCAACTCTGCTTAGGAAACTGACAAGAACAGTAGTTTCTCTTGCGTCCAATACACTGCTTTTGCTGGGAAGAGACGCGAGTGCTATTTGCACTGTGTAAGGCCAATTGAGGACAATAGTGACTCTCCTTACCAGAAAACAACTCTTGCTGCTAGGACCACAAACTGCATGTGATTCAACTCCGTTTATGAAAGGGAATTAAACTCTAGCTTGCCTTACAAGAAACACACTCTTCTTTTGAGAAAGCAGCACAATTCTACTCTACTGTGTTTCCTATATAGCCAGAACAGTCAGCTTTCTCACAATCAAAGAACTGTGCTTCCTACACACAAGGGCCATATCTAATTCAACTCTGCTTAGGAAACTGACAAAAACAGTAGTTTCTCTTGCGTACTATAAACTGCACTTGCTGAGAACAGAAGCGAGTGCTATTTGCACTGTGTATGGCCAAATGAGCACAATAGTGAATCTCCTTACCAGAGAACAACTCTTGCTACTAGGACCAGAAACTGCATGTGATTCAACTCCGTGGAATTCAACTCTAGCTTGCCTTAAAAGAAACACACTCTGCTTTTGAGAGAGCAGCACTCTTCTACTCTACTGTGTTTCCTATAGAGCCAGAACAGTCAGCTTGCTCAGAACTAAAGAACTGTGCTTCCTACACACAAGGGCCATATCTAATTCAACTCTGCTTAGGAAACTGACAAGAACAGTAGTTTCTCTTGCGTCCATTACACTGCATTTGCTGGGAACAGACGCGAGTGCTATTTGCACTGTGTAAGGCCAATTGAGCACAATAGTGAATCTCCTTACCAGAAAACAACTTTTGCTGCTAGGACCAGAAACTGCATGTGATTCAACTCCGTTTATGAAAGGGAAATCAACTCTAGCTCGCCTTACAAGAAACACACTCTGCTTTAGAGAAAGCAGCACTCTTCTACTCTACTGTGTTTCCTATATAGCCAGAACTGTCAGCTTGCTCAGAACTAAAGAACTGTGCTTTCTACACACAAGGGCCATATCTAATTCAACTCTGCTTAGGAAACTCTTGCGTCCAATACACTGCATTTGCTGGGAAGAGACGCGAGTGCTATTTGCAATATGTATGGCCAATTGAGCACAATAGTGACTCTCCTTACCAGAAAACAACTCTTGCTGCTAGGACCACAAACTGCATGTGATTCAACTCCGTTTATGAAAGGGAATTAAACTCTAGCTTGCCTTACAAGAAACACACTCTGCTTTTGAGAAAGCAGCACAATTCTACTCTACTGTGTTTCCTATATAGCCAGAACAGTCAGCTTTCTCACATTCAAAGAACTGTGCTTCCTACACACAAGGGCCATATCTAATTCAACTCTGCTTAGGAAACTGACAAAAACAGTAGTTTCTCTTGCGTCCTATACACTGCACTTGCTGAGAACAGAAGCGAGTGCTATTTGCACTGTGTATGGCCAAATGAGCACAATAGTGAATCTCCTTACCAGAGAACAACTCTTGATACTAGGACCAGAAACTGCATGTGATTCAACTCCGTGGAATTCAACTCTAGCTTGCCTTAAAAGAAACACACTCTGCTTTTGAGAGAGCAGCACTCTTCTACTCTACTGTGTTTCCTATAGAGCCAGAACAGTCAGCTTGCTCAGAACTAAAGAACTGTGCTTCCTACACACAAGGGCCATATCTAATTCAACTCTGCTTAGGAAACTGACAAGAACAGTAGTTTCTCTTGCGTCCATTATACTGCATTTGCTGGGAACAGACGCGAGTGCTATTTGCACTGTGTAAGGCCAATTGAGCACAATAGTGAATCTCCTTACCAGAAAACAACTTTTGCTGCTAGGACCAGAAACTGCATGTGATTCAACTCCGTTTATGAAAGGGAAATCAACTCTAGCTCGCCTTACAAGAAACACACTCTGCTTTAGAGAAAGCAGCACTCTTCTACTCTACTGTGTTTCCTATAGAGCCAGAACAGTCAGCTTGCTCAGAACCAAAGAACTGTGCTTCCTACACACAATGGCCATAACTATTTCAACTCTGCTTAGGAAACTGACAAGAACAGTAGTTTCTCTTGTGTCCAATACAATGCACTTGCTGGGTACAGACGCGAGTGCTATTTGCACTGTGTATGGCCAAATGAGCACAATAGTGACTCTCCTTACCAGAAAACAACTCTTGGTGCTAGGACCAGAAACTGCATGTGATTCAACTCCGTTTATGAAAGGGAATTCAACTCTAGCTTGCCTTACAAGAAACACACTCTGCTTTTGAGAAAGCAGCACTCTTCTACTCTACTGTGTTTGCTATAGAGCCAGAACAGTCAGCTTGCTCAGAACTAAAGAAGTGTGCTTCTTACACACAAGGGCCATATCTAATTCAACTCTGCTTATGAAACTGACAAGAACAGTAGTTTTTCTTGCGTCCAATACACTGCTTTTGCTGGGAAGAGACGCGAGTGCTATTTGCACTGTGTAAGGCCAATTGAGCACAATAGTGTATCTCCTTCCCAGAAAAAAACTTTTGCTGCTAGGACCAGAAACTGCATGTGATTCAACTCCGTTTATGAAAGGGAAATGAACTCTAGCTCGCCTTACAAGAAACACACTCTGCTTTAGAGAAAGCAGCACTCTTCTACTCTACTGTGTTTCCTATATAGCCAGAACAGTCAGCTTGCTCAGAATCAAAGAACTGTGCTTCCTACACACAAAGGCCATATCTAATTCAACTCTGCTTAGGAAACTGACAAAAACAGTAGTTTCTCTTGCGTCCTATACACTGCACTTGCTGAGAACAGAAGAGAGTGCTATTTGCACTGTGTATGGCCAAATGAGCACAATAGTGAATCTCCTTACCAGAGAACAACTCTTGCTACTAGGACCAGAAACTGCATGTGATTCAACTCCGTGGAATTCAACTCTAGCTTGCCTTAAAAGAAACACACTCTGCTTTTGAGAGAGCAGCACTCTTCTGCTCTTCTGTGTTTCCTATAGAGCCAGAACAGTCAGCTTGCTCAGAACTAAAGAACTGTGCTTCCTACACACAAGGGCCATATCTAATTCAACTCTGCTTAGGAAACTGACAAGAACAGTAGTTTCTCTTACGTCCATTACACTGCATTTGCTGGGAACAGACGCGAGTGCTATTTGCACTGTGTAAGGCCAATTGAGCACAATAGTGACTCTCCTTACCAGAAAACAACTCTTGGTGCTAGGACCAGAAACTGCATGTGATTCAACTCCGTTTATGAAAGGGAATTCAACTCTAGCTTGCCTTACAAGAAACACACTCTGCTTTTGAGAAAGCAGCACTCTTCTACTCTACTGTGTTTCCTATATAGCCAGAACTGTCAGCTTGCTCAGAACTAAAGAAGTGTGCTTCTTACACACAAGGGCCATATCTAATTCAACTCTGCTTATGAAACTGACAAGAACAGTAGTTTCTCTTGCGTCCAATACACTGCATTTGCTGGGATAAGATGCGAGTGCTATTTGCACTGTGTAAGGCCAATTGAGCACAATAGTGTATCTCCTTCCCAGAAAACAACTTTTGCTGCTAGGACCTGAAACTGCATGTGATTCAACTCCGTTTATGAAAGGGAAATCAACTCTAGCTCGCCTTACAAGAAACACACTCTGCTTTAGAGAAAGCAGCACTCTTCTACTCTACTGTGTTTCCTATATAGCCAGAACTGTCAGCTTGCTCAGAACTAAAGAACTGTGCTTTCTACACACAAGGGCCATATCTAATTCAACTCTTCTTAGGAAACTGACAAGAACAGTAGTTTCTCTTGCGTCCAATACACTGCATTTGCTGGGAAGAGACGCGAGTGCTATTTGCAATGTGTATGGCCAATTGAGCACAATAGTGACTCTCCTTACCAGAAAACAACTCTTGCTGCTAGGACCACAAACTGCATGTGATTCAACTCCGTTTATGAAAGGGAATTCAACTCTAGCTCGCCTTACAAGAAACACACTCTGCTTTAGAGAAAGCAGCACTCTTCTACTCTACTGTGTTTCCTATATAGCCAGAACTGTCAGCTTGCTCAGAACTAAAGAACTGTGCTTTCTACACACAAGGCCATATCTAATTCAACTCTGCTTAGGAAACTGACAAGAACAGTAGTTTCTCTTGCGTCCAATACACTGCATTTGCTGGGAAGAGACGCGAGTGCTATTTGCAATGTGTATGGCCAATTGAGCACAATAGTGACTCTCCTTACCAGAAAACAACTCTTGCTGCTAGGACCACAAACTGCATGTGATTCAACTCCGTTTATGAAAGGGAATTAAACTCTAGCTTGCCTTACAAGAAACACACTCTGCTTTTGAGAAAGCAGCACAATTCTACTCTACTGTGTTTCCTATATAGCCAGAACAGTCAGCTTTCTCACAATCAAAGAACTGTGCTTCCTACACACAAGGGCCATATCTAATTCAACTCTGCTTAGGAAACTGACAAAAACAGTAGTTTCTCTTGCGTCCTATACACTGCACTTGCTGAGAACAGAAGCGAGTGCTATTTGCACTGTGTATGGCCAAATGAGCACAATAGTGAATCTCCTTACCAGAGAACAACTCTTGCTACTAGGACCAGAAACTGCATGTGATTCAACTCCGTGGAATTCAACTCTAGCTTGCCTTAAAAGAAACACACTCTGCTTTTGAGAGAGCAGCACTCTTCTACTCTACTGTGTTTCCTATAGAGCCAGAACAGTCAGCTTGCTCAGAACTAAAGAACTGTGCTTCCTACACACAAGGGCCATATCTAATTCAACTCTGCTTAGGAAACTGACAAGAACAGTAGTTTCTCTTGCGTCCATTACACTGCATTTGCTGGGAACAGACGCGAGTGCTATTTGCACTGTGTAAGGCCAATTGAGCACAATAGTGAATCTCCTTACCAGAAAACAACTTTTGCTGCTAGGACCAGAAACTGCATGTGATTCAACTCCGTTTATGAAAGGGAAATCAACTCTAGCTCGCCTTACAAGAAACACACTCTGCTTTAGAGAAAGCAGCACTCTTCTACTCTACTGTGTTTCCTATAGAGCCAAAACAGTCAGCTTGCTCAGAACCAAAGAACTGTGCTTCCTACACACAATGGCCATAACTATTTCAACTCTGCTTAGGAAACTGACAAGAACAGTAGTTTCTCTTGTGTCCAATACAATGCACTTGCTGGGTACAGACGCGAGTGCTATTTCCACTGTGTATGGCCAAATGAGCACAATAGTGACTCTCCTTACCAGAAAACAACTCTTGGTGCTAGGACCAGAAACTGCATGTGATTCAACTCCGTTTATGAAAGGGAATTCAACTCTAGCTTGCCTTACAAGAAACACACTCTGCTTTTGAGAAAGCAGCACTCTTCTACTCTACTGTGTTTCCTATAGAGCCAGAACAGTCAGCTTGCTCAGAACTAAAGAAGTGTGCTTCTTACACACAAGGGCCATATCTAATTCAACTCTGCTTAGGAAACTGACAAGAACAGTAGTTTCTCTTGCGTCCAATACACTGCTTTTGCTGGGAAGAGACGCGAGTGCTATTTGCACTGTGTAAGGCCAATTGAGCACAATAGTTACTCTCCTTACCAGAAAACAACTCTTGCTGCTAGGACCACAAACTGCATGTGATTCAACTCCGTTTATGAAAGGGAATTAAACTCTAGCTTGCCTTACAAGAAACACACTCTGCTTTTGAGAAAGCAGCACAATTCTACTCTACTGTGTTTCCTATATAGCCAGAACAGTCAGCTTTCTCACAATCAAAGAACTGTGCTTCCTACACACAAGGGCCATATCTAATTCAACTCTGCTTAGGAAACTGACAAAAACAGTAGTTTCTCTTGCGTCCTATACACTGCACTTGCTGAGAACAGAAGCGAGTGCTATTTGCACTGTGTATGGCCAAATGAGCACAATAGTGAATCTCCTTACCAGAGAACAACTCTTGCTACTAGGACCAGAAACTGCATGTGATTCAACTCCGTGGAATTCAACTCTAGCTTGCCTTAAAAGAAACACACTCTGCTTTTGAGAGAGCAGCACTCTTCTACTCTACTGTGTTTCCTATAGAGCCAGAACAGTCAGCTTGCTAAGAACTAAAGAACTGTGCTTCCTACACACAAGGGCCATATCTAATTCAACTCTGCTTAGGAAACTGACAAGAACAGTAGTTTCTCTTGTGTCCATTACACTGCATTTGCTGGGAACAGACGCGAGTGCTATTTGCACTGTGTAAGGCCAATTGAGCACAATAGTGAATCTCCTTACCAGAAAACAACTTTTGCTGCTAGGACCAGAAACTGCATGTGATTCAACTCCGTTTATGAAAGGGAAATCAACTCTAGCTCGCCTTACAAGAAACACACTCTGCTTTAGAGAAAGCAGCACTCTTCTACTCTACAGTGTTTCCTATAGAGCCAGAACAATCAGCTTGCTCAGAACCAAAGAACTGTGCTTCCTACACACAATGGCCATAACTATTTCAACTCTGCTTAGGAAACTGACAAGAACAGTAGTTTCTCTTGTGTCCAATACAATGCACTTGCTGGGTACAGACGCGAGTGCTATTTCCACTGTGTATGGCCAAATGAGCACAATAGTGACTCTCCTTACCAGAAAACAACTCTTGGTGCTAGGACCAGAAACTGCATGTGATTCAACTCCGTTTATGAAAGGGAATTCAACTCTAGCTTGCCTTACAAGAAACACACTCTGCTTTTGAGAAAGCAGCACTCTTCTACTCTACTGTGTTTCCTATATAGCCAGAACTGTCAGCTTGCTCAGAACTAAAGAACTGTGTTTCCTACACACAAGGGCCATATCTAATTCAACTCTGCTTATGAAACTGACAAGAACAGTAGTTTCTCTTGCGTCCAATACACTGCATTTGCTGGGAAGAGACGCGAGTGCTATTTGCAATGTGTATGGCCAATTGAGCACAATAGTGACTCTCCTTACCAGAAAACAACTCTTGCTGCTAGGACCAGAAACTGCATGTGATTCAACTCCGTTTATGAAAGGGAACTCAACTCTAGCTTGCCTTACAAGAAACACACTCTGCTTTAGAGAAAGCAGCACAATTCTACTCTACTGTGTTTCCTATATAGCCAGAACAGTCAGCTTTCTCACAATCAAAGAACTGTGCTTCCTACACACAAGGGCCATATCTAATTCAACTCTGCTTAGGAAACTGACAAAAACAGTAGTTTCTCTTGCGTCCTATACACTGCACTTGCTGAGAACAGAAGCGAGTGCTATTTGCACTGTGTATGGCCAAATGAGCACAATAGTGAATCTCCTTACCAGAGAACAACTCTTGCTACTAGGACCAGAAACTGCATGTGATTCAACTCCGTGGAATTCAACTCTAGCTTGCCTTAAAAGAAACACACTCTTCTTTTGAGAGAGCAGCACTCTTCTACTCTACTGTGTTTCCTATAGAGCCAGAACAGTCAGCTTGCTCAGAACTAAAGAACTGTGCTTCCTACACACAAGGGCCATATCTAATTCAACTCTGCTTAGGAAACTGACAAGAACAGTAGTTTCTCTTGCGTCCATTACACTGCATTTGCTGGGAACAGACGCGAGTGCTATTTGCACTGTGTAAGGCCAATTGAGCACAATAGTGAATCTCCTTACCAGAAAACAACTTTTGCTGCTAGGACCAGAAACTGCATGTGATTCAACTCCGTTTATGAAAGGGAAATCAACTCTAGCTCGCCTTACAAGAAACACACTCTGCTTTAGAGAAAGCAGCACTCTTCTACTCTACTGTGTTTCCTATAGAGCCAAAACAGTCAGCTTGCTCAGAACCAAAGAACTGTGCTTCCTACACACAATGGCCATAACTATTTCAACTCTGCTTAGGAAACTGACAAGAACAGTAGTTTCTCTTGTGTCCAATACAATGCACTTGCTGGGTACAGACGCGAGTGCTATTTCCACTGTGTATGGCCAAATGAGCACAATAGTGACTCTCCTTACCAGAAAACAACTCTTGGTGCTAGGACCAGAAACTGCATGTGATTCAACTCCGTTTATGAAAGGGAATTCAACTCTAGCTTGCCTTACAAGAAACACACTCTGCTTTTGAGAAAGCAGCACTCTTCTACTCTACTGTGTTTCCTATAGAGCCAGAACAGTCAGCTTGCTCAGAACTAAAGAAGTGTGCTTCTTACACACAAGGGCCATATCTAATTCAACTCTGCTTAGGAAACTGACAAGAACAGTAGTTTCTCTTGCGTCCAATACACTGCTTTTGCTGGGAAGAGACGCGAGTGCTATTTGCACTGTGTAAGGCCAATTGAGCACAATAGTTACTCTCCTTACCAGAAAACAACTCTTGCTGCTAGGACCACAAACTGCATGTGATTCAACTCCGTTTATGAAAGGGAATTAAACTCTAGCTTGCCTTACAAGAAACACACTCTGCTTTTGAGAAAGCAGCACAATTCTACTCTACTGTGTTTCCTATATAGCCAGAACAGTCAGCTTTCTCACAATCAAAGAACTGTGCTTCCTACACACAAGGGCCATATCTAATTCAACTCTGCTTAGGAAACTGACAAAAACAGTAGTTTCTCTTGCGTCCTATACACTGCACTTGCTGAGAACAGAAGCGAGTGCTATTTGCACTGTGTATGGCCAAATGAGCACAATAGTGAATCTCCTTACCAGAGAACAACTCTTGCTACTAGGACCAGAAACTGCATGTGATTCAACTCCGTGGAATTCAACTCTAGCTTGCCTTAAAAGAAACACACTCTGCTTTTGAGAGAGCAGCACTCTTCTACTCTACTGTGTTTCCTATAGAGCCAGAACAGTCAGCTTGCTAAGAACTAAAGAACTGTGCTTCCTACACACAAGGGCCATATCTAATTCAACTCTGCTTAGGAAACTGACAAGAACAGTAGTTTCTCTTGTGTCCATTACACTGCATTTGCTGGGAACAGACGCGAGTGCTATTTGCACTGTGTAAGGCCAATTGAGCACAATAGTGAATCTCCTTACCAGAAAACAACTTTTGCTGCTAGGACCAGAAACTGCATGTGATTCAACTCCGTTTATGAAAGGGAAATCAACTCTAGCTCGCCTTACAAGAAACACACTCTGCTTTAGAGAAAGCAGCACTCTTCTACTCTACAGTGTTTCCTATAGAGCCAGAACAATCAGCTTGCTCAGAACCAAAGAACTGTGCTTCCTACACACAATGGCCATAACTATTTCAACTCTGCTTAGGAAACTGACAAGAACAGTAGTTTCTCTTGTGTCCAATACAATGCACTTGCTGGGTACAGACGCGAGTGCTATTTCCACTGTGTATGGCCAAATGAGCACAATAGTGACTCTCCTTACCAGAAAACAACTCTTGGTGCTAGGACCAGAAACTGCATGTGATTCAACTCCGTTTATGAAAGGGAATTCAACTCTAGCTTGCCTTACAAGAAACACACTCTGCTTTTGAGAAAGCAGCACTCTTCTACTCTACTGTGTTTCCTATATAGCCAGAACTGTCAGCTTGCTCAGAACTAAAGAACTGTGTTTCCTACACACAAGGGCCATATCTAATTCAACTCTGCTTATGAAACTGACAAGAACAGTAGTTTCTCTTGCGTCCAATACACTGCATTTGCTGGGAAGAGACGCGAGTGCTATTTGCAATGTGTATGGCCAATTGAGCACAATAGTGACTCTCCTTACCAGAAAACAACTCTTGCTGCTAGGACCAGAAACTGCATGTGATTCAACTCCGTTTATGAAAGGGAACTCAACTCTAGCTTGCCTTACAAGAAACACACTCTGCTTTAGAGAAAGCAGCACAATTCTACTCTACTGTGTTTCCTATATAGCCAGAACAGTCAGCTTTCTCACAATCAAAGAACTGTGCTTCCTACACACAAGGGCCATATCTAATTCAACTCTGCTTAGGAAACTGACAAAAACAGTAGTTTCTCTTGCGTCCTATACACTGCACTTGCTGAGAACAGAAGCGAGTGCTATTTGCACTGTGTATGGCCAAATGAGCACAATAGTGAATCTCCTTACCAGAGAACAACTCTTGCTACTAGGACCAGAAACTGCATGTGATTCAACTCCGTGGAATTCAACTCTAGCTTGCCTTAAAAGAAACACACTCTTCTTTTGAGAGAGCAGCACTCTTCTACTCTACTGTGTTTCCTATAGAGCCAGAACAGTCAGCTTGCTCAGAACTAAAGAACTGTGCTTCCTACACACAAGGGCCATATCTAATTCAACTCTGCTTAGGAAACTGACAAGAACAGTAGTTTCTCTTGCGTCCATTACACTGCATTTGCTGGGAACAGACGCGAGTGCTATTTGCACTGTGTAAGGCCAATTGAGCACAATAGTGAATCTCCTTACCAGAAAACAACTTTTGCTGCTAGGACCAGAAACTGCATGTGATTCAACTCCGTTTATGAAAGGGAAATCAACTCTAGCTCGCCTTACAAGAAACACACTCTGCTTTAGAGAAAGAAGCACTCTTCTACTCTACTGTGTTTCCTATAGAGCCAGAACAGTCAGCTTGCTCAGAACCAAAGAACTGTGCTTCCTACACACAATGGCCATAACTATTTCAACTCTGCTTAGGAAACTGACAAGAACAGTAGTTTCTCTTGTGTCCAATACAATGCACTTGCTGGGTACAGACGCGAGTGCTATTTCCACTGTGTATGGCCAAATGAGCACAATAGTGACTCTCCTTACCAGAAAACAACTCTTGGTGCTAGGACCAGAAACTGCATGTGATTCAACTCCGTTTATGAAAGGGAATTCAACTCTAGCTTGCCTTACAAGAAACACACTCTGCTTTTGAGAAAGCAGCACTCTTCTACTCTACTGTGTTTCCTATATAGCCAGAACTGTCAGCTTGCTCAGAACTAAAGAACTGTGTTTCCTACACACAAGGGCCATATGTAATTCAACTCTGCTTATGAAACTGACAAGAACAGTAGTTTCTCTTGCGTCCAATACACTGCATTTGCTGGGAAGAGACGCGAGTGCTATTTGCAATGTGTATGGCCAATTGAGCACAATAGTGACTCTCCTTACCAGAAAACAACTCTTGCTGCTAGGACCAGAAACTGCATGTGATTCAACTCCGTTTATGAAAGGGAACTGAACTCTAGCTTGCCTTACAAGAAACACACTCTGCTTTAGAGAAAGCAGCACAATTCTACTCTACTGTGTTTCCTATATAGCCAGAACAGTCAGCTTGCTCAGAACTAAAGAAGTGTGCTTCTTACACACAAGGGCCATATCTAATTCAACTCTGCTTAGGAAACTGACAAGAACAGTAGTTTCTCTTGCGTCCAATACACTGCATTTGCTGGGATAAGATGCGAGTGCTATTTGCACTGTGTAAGGCCAATTGAGCACAATAGTGTATCTCCTTCCCAGAAAACAACTTTTGCTGCTAGGACCTGAATCTGCATGTGATTCAACTCCGTTTATGAAAGGGAAATCAACTCTAGCTCGCCTTACAAGAAACACACTCTGCTTTAGAGAAAGCAGCACTCTTCTACTCTACTGTGTTTCCTATATAGCCAGAACTGTCAGCTTGCTCAGAACTAAAGAACTGTGCTTTCTACACACAAGGGCCATATCTAATTCAACTCTGCGTAGGAAACTGACAAGAACAGTAGTTTCTCTTGCGTCCAATACACTGCATTTGCTGGGAAGAGACGCGAGTGCTATTTGCAATGTGTATGGCCAATTGAGCACAATAGTGACTCTCCTTACCAGAAAACAACTCTTGCTGCTAGGACCACAAACTGCATGTGATTCAACTCCGTTTATGAAAGGGAATTAAACTCTAGCTTGCCTTACAAGAAACACACTCTGCTTTTGAGAAAGCAGCACAATTCTACTCTACTGTGTTTCCTATATAGCCAGAACAGTCAGCTTTCTCACAATCAAAGAACTGTGCTTCCTACACACAAGGGCCATATCTAATTCAACTCTGCTTAGGAAACTGACAAAAACAGTAGTTTCTCTTGCGTCCTATACACTGCACTTGCTGAGAACAGAAGCGAGTGCTATTTGCACTGTGTATGGCCAAATGAGCACAATAGTGAATCTCCTTACCAGAGAACAACTCTTGCTACTAGGACCAGAAACTGCATGTGATTCAACTCCGTGGAATTCAACTCTAGCTTGCCTTAAAAGAAACACACTCTGCTTTTGAGAGAGCAGCACTCTTCTACTCTACTGTGTTTCCTATAGAGCCAGAACAGTCAGCTTGCTCAGAACTAAAGAACTGTGCTTCCTACACACAAGGGCCATATCTAATTCAACTCTGCTTAGGAAACTGACAAGAACAGTAGTTTCTCTTGCGTCCATTACACTGCATTTGCTGGGAACAGACGCGAGTGCTATTTGCACTGTGTAAGGCCAATTGAGCACAATAGTGAATCTCCTTACCAGAAAACAACTTTTGCTGCTAGGACCAGAAACTGCATGTGATTCAACTCCGTTTATGAAAGGGAAATCAACTCTAGCTCGCCTTACAAGAAACACACTCTGCTTTAGAGAAAGCAGCACTCTTCTACTCTACTGTGTTTCCTATAGAGCCAAAACAGTCAGCTTGCTCAGAACCAAAGAACTGTGCTTCCTACACACAATGGCCATAACTATTTCAACTCTGCTTAGGAAACTGACAAGAACAGTAGTTTCTCTTGTGTCCAATACAATGCACTTGCTGGGTACAGACGCGAGTGCTATTTCCACTGTGTATGGCCAAATGAGCACAATAGTGACTCTCCTTACCAGAAAACAACTCTTGGTGCTAGGACCAGAAACTGCATGTGATTCAACTCCGTTTATGAAAGGGAATTCAACTCTAGCTTGCCTTACAAGAAACACACTCTGCTTTTGAGAAAGCAGCACTCTTCTACTCTACTGTGTTTCCTATAGAGCCAGAACAGTCAGCTTGCTCAGAACTAAAGAAGTGTGCTTCTTACACACAAGGGCCATATCTAATTCAACTCTGCTTATGAAACTGACAAGAACAGTAGTTTCTCTTGCGTCCAATACACTGCATTTGCTGGGATAAGATGCGAGTGCTATTTGCACTGTGTAAGGCCAATTGAGCACAATAGTGTATCTCCTTCCCAGAAAACAACTTTTGCTGCTAGGACCTGAAACTGCATGTGATTCAACTCCGTTTATGAAAGGGAAATCAACTCTAGCTCGCCTTACAAGAAACACACTCTGCTTTAGAGAAAGCAGCACTCTTCTACTCTACTGTGTTTCCTATATAGCCAGAACTGTCAGCTTGCTCAGAACTAAAGAACTGTGCTTTCTACACACAAGGGCCATATCTAATTCAACTCTGCTTAGGAAACTGACAAGAACAGTAGTTTCTCTTGCGTCCAATACACTGCATTTGCTGGGAAGAGACGTGAGTGCTATTTGCAATGTGTATGGCCAATTGAGCACAATAGTGACTCTCCTTACCAGAAAACAACTCTTGCTGCTAGGACCACAAACTGCATGTGATTCAACTCCGTTTATGAAAGGGAATTCAACTCTAGCTCGCCTTACAAGAAACACACTCTGCTTTAGAGAAAGCAGCACTCTTCTACTCTACTGTGTTTCCTATATAGCCAGAACTGTCAGCTTGCTCAGAACTAAAGAACTGTGCTTTCTACACACAAGGCCATATCTAATTCAACTCTGCTTAGGAAACTGACATGAACAGTAGTTTCTCTTGCGTCCAATACACTGCATTTGCTGGGAAGAGACGCGAGTGCTATTTGCAATGTGTATGGCCAATTGAGCACAATAGTGACTCTCCTTACCAGAAAACAACTCTTGCTGCTAGGACCACAAACTGCATGTGATTCAACTCCGTTTATGAAAGGGAATTAAACTCTAGCTTGCCTTACAAGAAACACACTCTGCTTTTGAGATAGCAGCACAATTCTACTCTACTGTGTTTCCTATATAGCCAGAACAGTCAGCTTTCTCACAATCAAAGAACTGTGCTTCCTACACACAAGGGCCATATCTAATTCAACTCTGCTTAGGAAACTGACAAAAACAGTAGTTTCTCTTGCGTCCTATACACTGCACTTGCTGAGAACAGAAGCGAGTGCTATTTGCACTGTGTATGGCCAAATGAGCACAATAGTGAATCTCCTTACCAGAGAACAACTCTTGCTACTAGGACCAGAAACTGCATGTGATTCAACTCCGTGGAATTCAACTCTAGCTTGCCTTAAAAGAAACACACTCTGCTTTTGAGAGAGCAGCACTCTTCTACTCTACTGTGTTTCCTATAGAGCCAGAACAGTCAGCTTGCTCAGAACTAAAGAACTGTGCTTCCTACACACAAGGGCCATATCTAATTCAACTCTGCTTAGGAAACTGACAAGAACAGTAGTTTCTCTTGCGTCCATTACACTGCATTTGCTGGGAACAGACGCGAGTGCTATTTGCACTGTGTAAGGCCAATTGAGCACAATAGTGAATCTCCTTACCAGAAAACAACTTTTGCTGCTAGGACCAGAAACTGCATGTGATTCAACTCCGTTTATGAAAGGGAAATCAACTCTAGCTCGCCTTACAAGAAACACACTCTGCTTTAGAGAAAGCAGCACTCTTCTACTCTACTGTGTTTCCTATAGAGCCAAAACAGTCAGCTTGCTCAGAACCAAAGAACTGTGCTTCCTACACACAATGGCCATAACTATTTCAACTCTGCTTAGGAAACTGACAAGAACAGTAGTTTCTCTTGTGTCCAATACAATGCACTTGCTGGGTACAGACGCGAGTGCTATTTCCACTGTGTATGGCCAAATGAGCACAATAGTGACTCTCCTTACCAGAAAACAACTCTTGGAGCTAGGACCAGAAACTGCATGTGATTCAACTCCGTTTATGAAAGGGAATTCAACTCTAGCTTGCCTTACAAGAAACACACTCTGCTTTTGAGAAAGCAGCACTCTTCTACTCTACTGTGTTTCCTATAGAGCCAGAACAGTCAGCTTGCTCAGAACTAAAGAAGTGTGCTTCTTACACACAAGGGCCATATCTAATTCAACTCTGCTTAGGAAACTGACAAGAACAGTAGTTTCTCTTGCGTCCAATACACTGCTTTTGCTGGGAAGAGACGCGAGTGCTATTTGCACTGTGTAAGGCCAATTGAGCACAATAGTTACTCTCCTTACCAGAAAACAACTCTTGCTGCTAGGACCACAAACTGCATGTGATTCAACTCCGTTTATGAAAGGGAATTAAACTCTAGCTTGCCTTACAAGAAACACACTCTGCTTTTGAGAAAGCAGCACAATTCTACTCTACTGTGTTTCCTATATAGCCAGAACAGTCAGCTTTCTCACAATCAAAGAACTGTGCTTCCTACACACAAGGGCCATATCTAATTCAACTCTGCTTAGGAAACTGACAAAAACAGTAGTTTCTCTTGCGTCCTATACACTGCACTTGCTGAGAACAGAAGCGAGTGCTATTTGCACTGTGTATGGCCAAATGAGCACAATAGTGAATCTCCTTACCAGAGAACAACTCTTGCTACTAGGACCAGAAACTGCATGTGATTCAACTCCGTGGAATTCAACTCTAGCTTGCCTTAAAAGAAACACACTCTGCTTTTGAGAGAGCAGCACTCTTCTACTCTACTGTGTTTCCTATAGAGCCAGAACAGTCAGCTTGCTAAGAACTAAAGAACTGTGCTTCCTACACACAAGGGCCATATCTAATTCAACTCTGCTTAGGAAACTGACAAGAACAGTAGTTTCTCTTGTGTCCATTACACTGCATTTGCTGGGAACAGACGCGAGTGCTATTTGCACTGTGTAAGGCCAATTGAGCACAATAGTGAATCTCCTTACCAGAAAACAACTTTTGCTGCTAGGACCAGAAACTGCATGTGATTCAACTCCGTTTATGAAAGGGAAATCAACTCTAGCTCGCCTTACAAGAAACACACTCTGCTTTAGAGAAAGCAGCACTCTTCTACTCTACAGTGTTTCCTATAGAGCCAGAACAATCAGCTTGCTCAGAACCAAAGAACTGTGCTTCCTACACACAATGGCCATAACTATTTCAACTCTGCTTAGGAAACTGACAAGAACAGTAGTTTCTCTTGTGTCCAATACAATGCACTTGCTGGGTACAGACGCGAGTGCTATTTCCACTGTGTATGGCCAAATGAGCACAATAGTGACTCTCCTTACCAGAAAACAACTCTTGGTGCTAGGACCAGAAACTGCATGTGATTCAACTCCGTTTATGAAAGGGAATTCAACTCTAGCTTGCCTTACAAGAAACACACTCTGCTTTTGAGAAAGCAGCACTCTTCAACTCTACTGTGTTTCCTATATAGCCAGAACTGTCAGCTTGCTCAGAACTAAAGAACTGTGTTTCCTACACACAAGGGCCATATCTAATTCAACTCTGCTTATGAAACTGACAAGAACAGTAGTTTCTCTTGCGTCCAATACACTGCATTTGCTGGGAAGAGACGCGAGTGCTATTTGCAATGTGTATGGCCAATTGAGCACAATAGTGACTCTCCTTACCAGAAAACAACTCTTGCTGCTAGGACCAGAAACTGCATGTGATTCAACTCCGTTTATGAAAGGGAACTCAACTCTAGCTTGCCTTACAAGAAACACACTCTGCTTTAGAGAAAGCAGCACAATTCTACTCTACTGTGTTTCCTATATAGCCAGAACAGTCAGCTTTCTCACAATCAAAGAACTGTGCTTCCTACACACAAGGGCCATATCTAATTCAACTCTGCTTAGGAAACTGACAAAAACAGTAGTTTCTCTTGCGTCCTATACACTGCACTTGCTGAGAACAGAAGCGAGTGCTATTTGCACTGTGTATGGCCAAATGAGCACAATAGTGAATCTCCTTACCAGAGAACAACTCTTGCTACTAGGACCAGAAACTGCATGTGATTCAACTCCGTGGAATTCAACTCTAGCTTGCCTTAAAAGAAACACACTCTTCTTTTGAGAGAGCAGCACTCTTCTACTCTACTGTGTTTCCTATAGAGCCAGAACAGTCAGCTTGCTCAGAACTAAAGAACTGTGCTTCCTACACACAAGGGCCATATCTAATTCAACTCTGCTTAGGAAACTGACAAGAACAGTAGTTTCTCTTGCGTCCATTACACTGCATTTGCTGGGAACAGACGCGAGTGCTATTTGCACTGTGTAAGGCCAATTGAGCACAATAGTGAATCTCCTTACCAGAAAACAACTTTTGCTGCTAGGACCAGAAACTGCATGTGATTCAACTCCGTTTATGAAAGGGAAATCAACTCTAGCTCGCCTTACAAGAAACACACTCTGCTTTAGAGAAAGAAGCACTCTTCTACTCTACTGTGTTTCCTATAGAGCCAGAACAGTCAGCTTGCTCAGAACCAAAGAACTGTGCTTCCTACACACAATGGCCATAACTATTTCAACTCTGCTTAGGAAACTGACAAGAACAGTAGTTTCTCTTGTGTCCAATACAATGCACTTGCTGGGTACAGACGCGAGTGCTATTTCCACTGTGTATGGCCAAATGAGCACAATAGTGACTCTCCTTACCAGAAAACAACTCTTGGTGCTAGGACCAGAAACTGCATGTGATTCAACTCCGTTTATGAAAGGGAATTCAACTCTAGCTTGCCTTACAAGAAACACACTCTGCTTTTGAGAAAGCAGCACTCTTCTACTCTACTGTGTTTCCTATATAGCCAGAACTGTCAGCTTGCTCAGAACTAAAGAACTGTGTTTCCTACACACAAGGGCCATATGTAATTCAACTCTGCTTATGAAACTGACAAGAACAGTAGTTTCTCTTGCGTCCAATACACTGCATTTGCTGGGAAGAGACGCGAGTGCTATTTGCAATGTGTATGGCCAATTGAGCACAATAGTGACTCTCCTTACCAGAAAACAACTCTTGCTGCTAGGACCAGAAACTGCATGTGATTCAACTCCGTTTATGAAAGGGAACTGAACTCTAGCTTGCCTTACAAGAAACACACTCTGCTTTAGAGAAAGCAGCACAATTCTACTCTACTGTGTTTCCTATATAGCCAGAACAGTCAGCTTGCTCAGAACTAAAGAAGTGTGCTTCTTACACACAAGGGCCATATCTAATTCAACTCTGCTTAGGAAACTGACAAGAACAGTAGTTTCTCTTGCGTCCAATACACTGCATTTGCTGGGATAAGATGCGAGTGCTATTTGCACTGTGTAAGGCCAATTGAGCACAATAGTGTATCTCCTTCCCAGAAAACAACTTTTGCTGCTAGGACCTGAATCTGCATGTGATTCAACTCCGTTTATGAAAGGGAAATCAACTCTAGCTCGCCTTACAAGAAACACACTCTGCTTTAGAGAAAGCAGCACTCTTCTACTCTACTGTGTTTCCTATATAGCCAGAACTGTCAGCTTGCTCAGAACTAAAGAACTGTGCTTTCTACACACAAGGGCCATATCTAATTCAACTCTGCGTAGGAAACTGACAAGAACAGTAGTTTCTCTTGCGTCCAATACACTGCATTTGCTGGGAAGAGACGCGAGTGCTATTTGCAATGTGTATGGCCAATTGAGCACAATAGTGACTCTCCTTACCAGAAAACAACTCTTGCTGCTAGGACCACAAACTGCATGTGATTCAACTCCGTTTATGAAAGGGAATTAAACTCTAGCTTGCCTTACAAGAAACACACTCTGCTTTTGAGAAAGCAGCACAATTCTACTCTACTGTGTTTCCTATATAGCCAGAACAGTCAGCTTTCTCACAATCAAAGAACTGTGCTTCCTACACACAAGGGCCATATCTAATTCAACTCTGCTTAGGAAACTGACAAAAACAGTAGTTTCTCTTGCGTCCTATACACTGCACTTGCTGAGAACAGAAGCGAGTGCTATTTGCACTGTGTATGGCCAAATGAGCACAATAGTGAATCTCCTTACCAGAGAACAACTCTTGCTACTAGGACCAGAAACTGCATGTGATTCAACTCCGTGGAATTCAACTCTAGCTTGCCTTAAAAGAAACACACTCTGCTTTTGAGAGAGCAGCACTCTTCTACTCTACTGTGTTTCCTATAGAGCCAGAACAGTCAGCTTGCTCAGAACTAAAGAACTGTGCTTCCTACACACAAGGGCCATATCTAATTCAACTCTGCTTAGGAAACTGACAAGAACAGTAGTTTCTCTTGCGTCCATTACACTGCATTTGCTGGGAACAGACGCGAGTGCTATTTGCACTGTGTAAGGCCAATTGAGCACAATAGTGAATCTCCTTACCAGAAAACAACTTTTGCTGCTAGGACCAGAAACTGCATGTGATTCAACTCCGTTTATGAAAGGGAAATCAACTCTAGCTCGCCTTACAAGAAACACACTCTGCTTTAGAGAAAGCAGCACTCTTCTACTCTACTGTGTTTCCTATAGAGCCAGAACAGTCAGCTTGCTCAGAACCAAAGAACTGTGCTTCCTACACACAATGGCCATAACTATTTCAACTCTGCTTAGGAAACTGACAAGAACAGTAGTTTCTCTTGTGTCCAATACAATGCCCTTGCTGGGTACAGACGCGAGTGCTATTTCCACTGTGTATGGCCAAATGAGCACAATAGTGACTCTCCTTACCAGAAAACAACTCTTGTTGCTAGGACCAGAAACTGCATGTGATTCAACTCCGTTTATGAAAGGGAATTCAACTCTAGCTTGCCTTACAAGAAACACACTCTGCTTTTGAGAAAGCAGCACTCTTCTACTCTACTGTGTTTCCTATAGAGCCAGAACAGTCAGCTTGCACAGAACTAAAGAAGTGTGCTTCTTACACACAAGGGCCATAACTAATTCAACTCTGCTTAGGAAACTGACAAGAACAGTAGTTTCTCTTGCGTCCAATACACTGCTTTTGCTGGGAAGAGACGCGAGTGCTATTTACACTGTGTAAGGCCAATTGAGCACAATAGTGTATCTCCTTCCCAGAAAACAACTTTTGCTGCTAGGACCAGAAACTGCATGTGATTCAACTCCGTTTATGAAAGGGAAATGAACTCTAGCTCGCCTTACAAGAAACACACTCTGCTTTAGAGAAAGCAGCACTCTTCTACTCTACTGTGTTTCCTATATAGCCAGAACTGTCAGCTTGCTCAGAACTAAAGAACTGTGCTTTCTACACACAAGGGCCATATCTAATTCAACTCTGCTTAGGAAACTGACAAGAACAGTAGTTTCTCTTGCGTCCAATACACTGCATTTGCTGGGAAGAGACGCGAGTGCTATTTGCAATGTGTATGGCCAATTGAGCACAATAGTGACTCTCCTTACCAGAAAACAACTCTTGCTGCTAGGACCACAAACTGCATGTGATTCAACTCCGTTTATGAAAGGGAATTCAACTCTAGCTTGCCTTACAAGAAACACACTCTGCTTTAGAGAAAGCAGCACAATTCTACTCTACTGTGTTTCCTATATAGCCAGAACAGTCAGCTTGCTCAGAATCAAAGAACTGTGCTTTCTACACACAAGGGCCATATCTAATTCAACTCTGCTTAGGAAACTGACAAAAACAGTAGTTTCTCTTACGTCCTATACACTGCACTTGCTGAGAACAGAAGAGAGTGCTATTTGCACTGTGTATGGCCAAATGAGCACAATAGTGAATCTCCTTACCAGAGAACAACTCTTGCTACAAGGACCAGAAACTGCATGTGATTCAACTCCGTGGAATTCAACTCTAGCTTGCCTTAAAAGAAACACACTCTGCTTTTGAGAGAGCAGCACACTTCTACTCTACTGTGTTTCCTATAGAGCCAGAACAGTCAGCTTGCTCAGAACTAAAGAACTGTGCTTCCTACACACAAGGGCCATATCTAATTCAATTCTGCTTAGGAAACTGACAAGAACAGTAGTTTCTCTTACGTCCATTACACTGCATTTGCTGGGATAAGATGCGAGTGCTATTTGCACTGTGTAAGGCCAATTGAGCACAATAGTGACTCTCCTTACCAGAAAACAACTCTTGGTGCTAGGACCAGAAACTGCATGTGATTCAACTCCGTCTATGAAACGGAATTCAACTTTAGCTTGCCTTACAAGAAACACACTCTGCTTTTGAGAAAGCAGCACAATTCTACTCTACTGTGTTTCCTATAGAGCCAGAACAGTCAGCTTGCTCAGAACTAAAGAAGTGTGCTTCTTACACACAAGGGCCATATCTAATTCAACTCTGCTTAGGAAACTGACAAGAACAGTAGTTTCTCTTGCGTCCAATACACTGCATTTGCTGGGATAAGATGCGAGTGCTATTTGCACTGTGTAAAGCCAATTGAGCAGAATAGTGTATCTCCTTCCCAGAAAACAACTTTTGCTGCTAGGACCTGAAACTGCATGTGATTCAACTCCGTTTATGAAAGGGAAATCAACTCTAGCTCGCCTTACAAGAAACACACTCTGCTTTAGAGAAAGCAGCACTCTTCTACTCTACTGTGTTTCCTATATAGCCAGAACTGTCAGCTTGCTCAGAACTAAAGAACTGTGCTTTCTACACACAAGGGCCATATCTAATTCAACTCTGCTTAGGAAACTGACAAGAACAGTAGTTTCTCTTGCGTCCTATACACTGCACTTGCTGAGAACAGAAGCGAGTGCTATTTGCACTGTGTATGGCCAAATGAGCACAATAGTGAATCTCCTTACCAGAGAACAACTCTTGCTACTAGGACCAGAAACTGCATGTGATTCAACTCCGTGGAATTCAACTCTAGCTTGCCTTAAAAGAAACACACTCTGCTTTTGAGAGAGCAGCACTCTTCTACTCTACTGTATTTCCTATAGAGCCAGAACAGTCAGCTTGCTCAGAACTAAAGAACTGTGCTTCCTACACACAAGGGCCATATCTAATTCAACTCTGCTTAGGAAACTGACAAGAACAGTAGTTTCTCTTGCGTCCATTACACTGCATTTGCTGGGAACAGACGCGAGTGCTATTTGCACTGTGTAAGGCCAATTGAGCACAATAGTGAATCTCCTTACCAGAAAACAACTTTTGCTGCTAGGACCAGAAACTGCATGTGATTCAACTCCGTTTATGAAAGGGAAATCAACTCTAGCTCGCCTTACAAGAAACACACTCTGCTTTAGAGAAAGCAGCACTCTTCTACTCTACTGTGTTTCCTATAGAGCCAGAACAGTCAGCTTGCTCAGAACCAAAGAACTGTGCTTCCTACACACAATGGCCATAACTATTTCAACTCTGGTTAGGAAACTGACAAGAACAGTAGTTTCTCTTGCGTCCAATACACTGCATTTGCTGGGAAGAGACGCGAGTGCTATTTGCAATGTGTATGGCCAATTGAGCACAATAGTGACTCTCCTTACCAGAAAACAACTCTTGCTGCTAGGACCACAAACTAGATGTGATTCAACTCCGTTTATGAAAGGGAACTCAACTCTAGCTTGCCTTACAAGAAACACACTCTGCTTTAGAGAAAGCAGCACAATTCTACTCTACTGTGTTTCCTATATAGCCAGAACAGTCAGCTTGCTCAGAACTAAAGAAGTGTGCTTCTTACACACAAGGGCCATATCTAATTCAACTCTGCTTAGGAAACTGACAAGAACAGTAGTTTCTCTTGCGTCCAATACACTGCATTTGCTGGGATAAGATGCGAGTTCTATTTGCACTGTGTAAGGCCAATTGAGCACAATAGTGTATCTCCTTCCCAGAAAACAACTTTTGCTGCTAGGACCTGAAAATGCATGTGATTCAACTCCGTTTATGAAAGGGAAATCAACTCTAGCTCGCCTTACAAGAAACACACTCTGCTTTAGAGAAAGCAGCACTCTTCTACTCTACTGTGTTTCCTATATAGCAAGAACTGTCAGCTTGCTCAGAACTAAAGAACTGTGCTTTCTACACACAAGGGCCATATCTAATTCAACTCTGCTTAGGAAACTGACAAGAACAGTAGTTTCTCTTGCGTCCAATACACTGCATTTGCTGGGAAGAGACGCGAGTGCTATTTGCAATGTGTATGGCCAATTGAGCACAATAGTGACTCTCCTTACCAGAAAACAACTCTTGCTGCTAGGACCACAAACTGCATGTGATTCAACTCCGTTTATGAAAGGGAATAAAACTCTAGCTTGCCTTACAAGAAACACACTCTGCTTTTGAGAAAGCTGCACTCTTCTACTATACTGTGTTTCCTATATAGCCAGAACAGTCAGCTTGCTCAGAACCAAAGAACTGTGCTTCCTACACTCACGGGCCATATCTAATTCAACTCTGCTTAGGTAACTGACAAGAACAGTAGTTTTTCTTGCGTCTAATACACTGTACTTGCTGAGAACAGAAGCGAGTGCTCTTTGCACTTTGTATGGCCAAATGAGCACAATAGTGAATCTCCTTACCAGAAAACAACTCTTGCTACTAGGACCAGAAACTACATGTCATTCAAGTCCGTGGAATTCAACTCTAGCTTGCCTTAAAAAAAACACACTCTGCTTTAGAGAAAGCAGCACTCTTCTACTCTACTGTGTTTCCTATATAGCCAGAACTGTCAGATTGCTCAGAACTAAAGAACTGTGCTTCCTACACACAAGGGCCATATCTAATTCAACTCTGCTTAGGAAACTGACAAGAACAGTAGTTTCTCTTGCGTCCAATTCACTGCTTTTGCTGGGATAAGACTCGAGTGCTATTTGCACTGTGTAAGGCCAATTGATCACAATAGTGTATCTCCTTACCAGAAAACAACTTTTGCTGCTAGGACCTGAAACTGCATGTGATTCAACTCCATTTATGAAAGGGAAATCAACTCTAGCTCGCCTTACAAGAAACACACTCTGCTTTAGAGAAAGCAGCACTCTTCTACTCTACTGTGTTTCCTATATAGCCAGAATTGTCAGCTTGCTCAGAACTAAAGAACTGTGCTTCCTACACACAATGGCCATATCTAATTCAACTCTGCTTAGGAAACTGACAAGAACAGTAGTTTCTCTTGCGTCCAATACACTGCATTTGCTGGGAAGAGACGCGAGTGCTATTTGCAATGTGTATGGCCAATTGAGCACAATAGTGACTCTCCTTACCAGAAAACAACTCTTGCTGCTAGGACCACAAACTGCATGTGATTCAACTCCGTTTATGAAAGGGAACTCAACTCTAGCTTGCCTTACAAGAAACACACTCTGCTTTAGAGAAAGCAGCACAATTCTACTCTACTGTGTTTCCTATATAGCCAGAACAGTCAGCTTTCTCACAATCAAAGAACTGTGCTTCCTACACACAAGGGCCATATCTAATTCAACTCTGCTTAGGAAACTGACAAAAACAGTAGTTTCTCTTGCGTCCTATACACTGCACTTGCTGAGAACAGAAGCGAGTGCTATTTGCACTGTGTATGGCCAAATGAGCACAATAGTGAATCTCCTTACCAGAGAACAACTCTTGCTACTAGGACCAGAAACTGCATGTGATTCAACTCCGTGGAATTCAACTCTAGCTTGCCTTAAAAGAAACACACTCTGCTTTTGAGAGAGCAGCACTCTTCTACTCTACTGTGTTTCCTATAGAGCCAGAACAGTCAGCTTGCTCAGAACTAAAGAACTGTGCTTCCTACACACAAGGGCCATATCTAATTCAACTCTGCTTAGGAAACTGACAAGAACAGTAGTTTCTCTTGCGTCCATTACACTGCATTTGCTGGGAACAGACGCGAGTGCTATTTGCACTGTGTAAGGCCAATTGAGCACAATAGTGAATCTCCTTACCAGAAAACAACTTTTGCTGCTAGGACCAGAAACTGCATGTGATTCAACTCCGTTTATGAAAGGGAAATCAACTCTAGCTCGCCTTACAAGAAACACACTCTGCTTTAGAGAAAGCAGCACTCTTCTACTCTACTGTGTTTCCTATAGAGCCAGAACAGTCAGCTTGCTCAGAACCAAAGAACTGTGCTTCCTACACACAATGGCCATAACTATTTCAACTCTGCTTAGGAAACTGACAAGAACAGTAGTTTCTCTTGTGTCCAATACAATGCACTTGCTGGGTACAGACGCGAGTGCTATTTCCACTGTGTATGGCCAAATGAGCACAATAGTGACTCTCCTTACTAGAAAACAACTCTTGGTGCTAGGACCAGAAACTGCATGTGATTCAACTCCGTTTATGAAAGGGAATTCAACTCTAGCTTGCCTTACAAGAAACACACTCTGCTTTTGAGAAAGCAGCACTCTTCTACTCTACTGTGTTTCCTATAGAGCCAGAACAGTCAGCTTGCTCAGAACTAAAGAAGTGTGCTTCTTACACACAAGGGCCATATCTAATTAAACTCTGCTTAGGAAACTGACAAGAACAGTAGTTTCTCTTGCGTCCAATACACTGCTTTTGCTGGGAAGAGACGCGAGTGCTATTTACACTGTGTAAGGCCAATTGAGCACAATAGTGTATCTCCTTCCCAGAAAACAACTTTTGCTGCTAGGACCAGAAACTGCATGTGATTCAACTCCGTTTATGAAAAGGAAATGAACTCTAGCTCGCCTTACAAGAAACACACTCTGCTTTAGAAAAGCAGCACTCTTCTACTCTACTGTGTTTCCTATATAGCCAGAACTGTCAGCTTGCTCAGAACTAAAGAAGTGTGCTTCTTACACACAAGGGCCATATCTAATTCAACTCTGCTTAGGAAACTGACAAGAACAGTAGTTTCTCTTGCGTCCAATACACTGCATTTGCTGGGATAAGATGCGAGTGCTATTTGCACTGTGTAAGCCCAATTGAGCACAATAGTGTATCTCCTTCCCAGAAAACAACTTTTGCTGCTAGGACCTGAAACTGCATGTGATTCAACTCCGTTTATGAAAGGGAAATCAACTCTAGCTCGCCTTACAAGAAACACACTCTGCTTTAGAGAAAGCAGCACTCTTCTACTCTACTGTGTTTCCTATATAGCCAGAACTGTCAGCTTGCTCAGAACTAAAGAACTGTGCTTTCTACACACAATGGCCATAACTATTTCAACTCTGCTTAGGAAACTGACAAGAACAGTAGTTTCTCTTGCGTCCAATACACTGCATTTGCTGGGAAGAGACGCGAGTGCTATTTGCAATGTGTATGGCCAATTGAGCACAATAGTGACTCTCCTTACCAGAAAACAACTCTTGCTACTAGGACCACAAACTGCATGTGATTCAACTCCGTTTATGAAAGGGAACTCAACTCTAGCTTGCCTTACAAGAAACACACTCTGCTTTAGAGAAAGCAGCACAATTCTACTCTACTGTGTTTCCTATATAGCCAGAACAGTCAGCTTTCTCACAATCAAAGAACTGTGCTTCCTACACACAAGGGCCATATCTAATTCAACTCTGCTTAGGAAACTGACAAAAACAGTAGTTTCTCTTGCGTCCTATACACTGCACTTGCTGAGAACAGAAGCGAGTGCTATTTGCACTGTGTATGGCCAAATGAGCACAATAGTGAATCTCCTTACCAGAGAACAAGTCTTGCTACTAGGACCAGAAACTGCATGTGATTCAACTCCGTGGAATTCAACTCTAGCTTGCCTTACAAGAAACACACTCTGCTTTTGTGAGAGCAGCACTCTTCTACTCTACTGTGTTTCCTATAGAGCCAGAACAGTCAGCTTGCTCAGAACTAAAGAACTGTGCTTCCTACACACAAGGGCCATATCTAATTCAACTCTGCTTAGGAAACTGACAAGAACAGTAGTTTCTCTTGCGTCCATTACACTGCATTTGCTGGGAACAGACGCGAGTGCTATTTGCACTGTGTAAGGCCAATTGAGCACAATAGTGAATCTCCTTACCAGAAAACAACTTTTGCTGCTAGGACCAGAAACTGCATGTGATTCAACTCCGTTTATGAAAGGGAAATCAACTCTAGCTCGCCTTACAAGAAACACACTCTGCTTTAGAGAAAGCAGCACTCTTCTACTCTACTGTGTTTCCTATAGAGCCAGAACAGTCATCTTGCTCAGAACCAAAGAACTGTGCTTCCTACACACAATGGCCATAACTATTTCAACTCTGCTTAGGAAACTGACAAGAACAGTAGTTTCTCTTGCGTCCAATACACTGCATTTGCTGGGAAGAGACGCGAGTGCTATTTGCAATGTGTATGGCCAATTGAGCACAATAGTGACTCTCCTTACCAGAAAACAACTCTTGCTGCTAGGACCACAAACTGCATGTGATTCAACTCCGTTTATGAAAGGGAACTCAACTCTAGCTTGCCTTACAAGAAACACACTCTGCTTTAGAGAAAGCAGCACAATTCTACTCTACTGTGTTTCCTATATAGCCAGAACAGTCAGCTTGCTCAGAACTAAAGAAGTGTGCTTCTTACACACAAGGGCCATATCTAATTCAACTCTGCTTAGGAAACTGACAAGAACAGTAGTTTCTCTTGCGTCCAATACACTGCATTTGCTGGGATAAGATGCGAGTTCTATTTGCACTGTGTAAGGCCAATTGAGCACAATAGTGTATCTCCTTCCCAGAAAACAACTTTTGCTGCTAGGACCTGAAAATGCATGTGATTCAACTCCGTTTATGAAAGGGAAATCAACTCTAGCTCGCCTTACAAGAAACACACTCTGCTTTAGAGAAAGCAGCACTCTTCTACTCTACTGTGTTTCCTATATAGCAAGAACTGTCAGCTTGCTCAGAACTAAAGAACTGTGCTTTCTACACACAAGGGCCATATCTAATTCAACTCTGCTTAGGAAACTGACAAGAACAGTAGTTTCTCTTGCGTCCAATACACTGCATTTGCTGGGAAGAGACGCGAGTGCTATTTGCAATGTGTATGGCCAATTGAGCACAATAGTGACTCTCCTTACCAGAAAACAACTCTTGCTGCTAGGACCACAAACTGCATGTGATTCAACTCCGTTTATGAAAGGGAATAAAACTCTAGCTTGCCTTACAAGAAACACACTCTGCTTTTGAGAAAGCTGCACTCTTCTACTATACTGTGTTTCCTATATAGCCAGAACAGTCAGCTTGCTCAGAACCAAAGAACTGTGCTTCCTACACTCACGGGCCATATCTAATTCAACTCTGCTTAGGTAACTGACAAGAACAGTAGTTTTTCTTGCGTCCAATACACTGTACTTGCTGAGAACAGAAGCGAGTGCTCTTTGCACTTTGTATGGCCAAATGAGCACAATAGTGAATCTCCTTACCAGAAAACAACTCTTGCTACTAGGACCAGAAACTACATGTCATTCAAGTCCGTGGAATTCAACTCTAGCTTGCCTTAAAAAAAACACACTCTGCTTTAGAGAAAGCAGCACTCTTCTACTCTACTGTGTTTCCTATATAGCCAGAACTGTCAGATTGCTCAGAACTAAAGAACTGTGCTTCCTACACACAAGGGCCATATCTAATTCAACTCTGCTTAGGAAACTGACAAGAACAGTAGTTTCTCTTGCGTCCAATTCACTGCTTTTGCTGGGATAAGACTCGAGTGCTATTTGCACTGTGTAAGGCCAATTGATCACAATAGTGTATCTCCTTACCAGAAAACAACTTTTGCTGCTAGGACCTGAAACTGCATGTGATTCAACTCCATTTATGAAAGGGAAATCAACTCTAGCTCGCCTTACAAGAAACACACTCTGCTTTAGAGAAAGCAGCACTCTTCTACTCTACTGTGTTTCCTATATAGCCAGAATTGTCAGCTTGCTCAGAACTAAAGAACTGTGCTTCCTACACACAAGGGCCATATCTAATTCAACTCTGCTTATGAAACTGACAAGAACAGTAGTTTCTCTTGCGTCCAATACACTGCATTTGCTGGGAAGAGACGCGAGTGCTATTTGCAATGTGTATGGCCAATTGAGCACAATAGTGACTCTCCTTACCAGAAAACAACTCTTGCTGCTAGGACCACAAACTGCATGTGATTCAACTCCGTTTATGAAAGGGAACTCAACTCTAGCTTGCCTTACAAGAAACACACTCTGCTTTAGAGAAAGCAGCACAATTCTACTCTACTGTGTTTCCTATATAGCCAGAACAGTCAGCTTTCTCACAATCAAAGAACTGTGCTTCCTACACACAAGGGCCATATCTAATTCAACTCTGCTTAGGAAACTGACAAAAACAGTAGTTTCTCTTGCGTCCTATACACTGCACTTGCTGAGAACAGAAGCGAGTGCTATTTGCACTGTGTATGGCCAAATGAGCACAATAGTGAATCTCCTTACCAGAGAACAACTCTTGCTACTAGGACCAGAAACTGCATGTGATTCAACTCCGTGGAATTCAACTCTAGCTTGCCTTAAAAGAAACACACTCTGCTTTTGAGAGAGCAGCACTCTTCTACTCTACTGTGTTTCCTATAGAGCCAGAACAGTCAGCTTGCTCAGAACTAAAGAACTGTGCTTCCTACACACAAGGGCCATATCTAATTCAACTCTGCTTAGGAAACTGACAAGAACAGTAGTTTCTCTTGCGTCCATTACACTGCATTTGCTGGGAACAGACGCGAGTGCTATTTGCACTGTGTAAGGCCAATTGAGCACAATAGTGAATCTCCTTACCAGAAAACAACTTTTGCTGCTAGGACCAGAAACTGCATGTGATTCAACTCCGTTTATGAAAGGGAAATCAACTCTAGCTCGCCTTACAAGAAACACACTCTGCTTTAGAGAAAGCAGCACTCTTCTACTCTACTGTGTTTCCTATAGAGCCAGAACAGTCAGCTTGCTCAGAACCAAAGAACTGTGCTTCCTACACACAATGGCCATAACTATTTCAACTCTGCTTAGGAAACTGACAAGAACAGTAGTTTCTCTTGTGTCCAATACAATGCACTTGCTGGGTACAGACGCGAGTGCTATTTCCACTGTGTATGGCCAAATGAGCACAATAGTGACTCTCCTTACCAGAAAACAACTCTTGGTGCTAGGACCAGAAACTGCATGTGATTCAACTCCGTTTATGAAAGGGAATTCAACTCTAGCTTGCCTTACAAGAAACACACTCTGCTTTTGAGAAAGCAGCACTCTTCTACTCTACTGTGTTTCCTATAGAGCCAGAACAGTCAGCTTGCTCAGAACTAAAGAAGTGTGCTTCTTACACACAAGGGCCATATCTAATTAAACTCTGCTTAGGAAACTGACAAGAACAGTAGTTTCTCTTGCGTCCAATACACTGCTTTTGCTGGGAAGAGACGCGAGTGCTATTTACACTGTGTAAGGCCAATTGAGCACAATAGTGTATCTCCTTCCCAGAAAACAACTTTTGCTGCTAGGACCAGAAACTGCATGTGATTCAACTCCGTTTATGAAAAGGAAATGAACTCTAGCTCGCCTTACAAGAAACACACTCTGCTTTAGAAAAGCAGCACTCTTCTACTCTACTGTGTTTCCTATATAGCCAGAACTGTCAGCTTGCTCAGAACTAAAGAAGTGTGCTTCTTACACACAAGGGCCATATCTAATTCAACTCTGCTTAGGAAACTGACAAGAACAGTAGTTTCTCTTGCGTCCAATACACTGCATTTGCTGGGATGAGATGCGAGTGCTATTTGCACTGTGTAAGCCCAATTGAGCACAATAGTGTATCTCCTTCCCAGAAAACAACTTTTGCTGCTAGGACCTGAAACTGCATGTGATTCAACTCCGTTTATGAAAGGGAAATCAACTCTAGCTCGCCTTACAAGAAACACACTCTGCTTTAGAGAAAGCAGCACTCTTCTACTCTACTGTGTTTCCTATATAGCCAGAACTGTCAGCTTGCTCAGAACTAAAGAACTGTGCTTTCTACACACAATGGCCATAACTATTTCAACTCTGCTTAGGAAACTGACAAGAACAGTAGTTTCTCTTGCGTCCAATACACTGCATTTGCTGGGAAGAGACGCGAGTGCTATTTGCAATGTGTATGGCCAATTGAGCACAATAGTGACTCTCCTTACCAGAAAACAACTCTTGCTACTAGGACCACAAACTGCATGTGATTCAACTCCGTTTATGAAAGGGAACTCAACTCTAGCTTGCCTTACAAGAAACACACTCTGCTTTAGAGAAAGCAGCACAATTCTACTCTACTGTGTTTCCTATATAGCCAGAACAGTCAGCTTTCTCACAATCAAAGAACTGTGCTTCCTACACACAAGGGCCATATCTAATTCAACTCTGCTTAGGAAACTGACAAAAACAGTAGTTTCTCTTGCGTCCTATACACTGCACTTGCTGAGAACAGAAGCGAGTGCTATTTGCACTGTGTATGGCCAAATGAGCACAATAGTGAATCTCCTTACCAGAGAACAAGTCTTGCTACTAGGACCAGAAACTGCATGTGATTCAACTCCGTGGAATTCAACTCTAGCTTGCCTTACAAGAAACACACTCTGCTTTTGTGAGAGCAGCACTCTTCTACTCTACTGTGTTTCCTATAGAGCCAGAACAGTCAGCTTGCTCAGAACTAAAGAACTGTGCTTCCTACACACAAGGGCCATATCTAATTCAACTCTGCTTTGGAAACTGACAAGAACAGTAGTTTCTCTTGCGTCCATTACACTGCATTTGCTGGGAACAGACGCGAGTGCTATTTGCACTGTGTAAGGCCAATTGAGCACAATAGTGAATCTCCTTACCAGAAAACAACTTTTGCTGCTAGGACCAGAAACTGCATGTGATTCAACTCCGTTTATGAAAGGGAAATCAACTCTAGCTCGCCTTACAAGAAACACACTCTGCTTTAGAGAAAGCAGCACTCTTCTACTCTACTGTGTTTCCTATAGAGCCAGAACAGTCATCTTGCTCAGAACCAAAGAACTGTGCTTCCTACACACAATGGCCATAACTATTTCAACTCTGCTTAGGAAACTGACAAGAACAGTAGTTTCTCTTGTGTCCAATACAATGCACTTGCTGGGTACAGACGCGAGTGCTATTTCCACTGTGTATGGCCAAATGAGCACAATAGTGACTCTCCTTACCAGAAAACAACTCTTGGTGCTAGGACCAGAAACTGCATGTGATTCAACTCCGTTTATGAAAGGGAATTCAACTCTAGCTTGCCTTACAAGAAACACACTCTGCTTTTGAGAAAGCAGCACTCTTCTCCTCTACTGTGTTTCCTATAGAGCCAGAACAGTCAGCTTGCTCAGAACTAAAGAAGTGTGCTTCTTACACACAAGGGCCATATCTAATTCAACTCTGCTTAGGAAACTGACAAGAACAGTAGTTTCTCTTGCGTCCAATACACTGCTTTTGCTGGGAAGAGACGCGAGTGCTATTTACACTGTGTAAGGCCAATTGAGCACAATAGTGTATCTCCTTCCCAGAAAACAACTTTTGCTGCTAGGATCTGAAACTGCATGTGATTCAACTCCGTTTATGAAAGGGAAATCAACTCTAGCTCGCCTTACAAGAAACACACTCTGCTTTAGAGAAAGCAGCACTCTTCTACTCTACTGTGTTTCCTATATAGCCAGAACTGTCAGCTTGCTCAGAACTAAAGAACTGTGCTTTCTACACACAAGGGCCATATCTAATTCAACTCTGCTTAGGAAACTGACAAGAACAGTAGTTTCTCTTGCGTCCAATACACTGCATTTGCTGGGAAGAGACGCGAGTGCTATTTGCAATGTGTATGGCCAATTGAGCACAATAGTGACTCTCCTTACCAGAAAACAACTCTTGCTGCTAGGACCACAAACTGCACGTGATTCAACTCCGTTTATGAAAGGGAATTAAACTCTAGCTTGCCTTACAAGAAACACACTCTGCTTTAGAGAAAGCAGCACAATTCTACTCTACTGTGTTTCCTATATAGCCAGAACAGTCAGCTTTCTCACAATCAAAGAACTGTGCTTCCTACACACAAGGGCCATATCTAATTCAACTCTGCTTAGGAAACTGACAAAAACAGTAGTTTCTCTTGCGTCCTATACACTGCACTTGCTGAGAACAGAAGCGAGTGCTATTTGCACTGTGTATGGCCAAATGAGCACAATAGTGAATCTCCTTACCAGAGAACAACTCTTGCTACTAGGACCAGAAACTGCATGTGATTCAACTCCGTGGAATTCAACTCTAGCTTGCCTTAAAAGAAACACACTCTGCTTTTGAGAGAGCAGCACTCTTCTACTCTACTGTGTTTCCTATAGAGCCAGAACAGTCAGCTTGCTCAGAACTAAAGAACTGTGCTTCCTACACACAAGGGCCATATCTAATTCAACTCTGCTTAGGAAACTGACAAGAACAGTAGTTTCTCTTGCGTCCATTACACTGCATTTGCTGGGAACAGACGCGAGTGCTATTTGCACTGTGTAAGGCCAATTGAGCACAATAGTGAATCTCCTTACCAGAAAACAACTTTTGCTGCTAGGACCAGAAACTGCATGTGATTCAACTCCGTTTATGAAAGGGAAATCAACTCTAGCTCGCCTTACAAGAAACACACTCTGCTTTAGAGAAAGCAGCACTCTTCTACTCTACTGTGTTTCCTATAGAGCCAGAACAGTCAGCTTGCTCAGAACCAAAGAACTGTGCTTCCTACACACAATGGCCATAACTATTTCAACTCTGCTTAGGAAACTGACAAGAACAGTAGTTTCTCTTGTGTCCAATACAATGCACTTGCTGGGTACAGACGCGAGTGCTATTTCCACTGTGTATGGCCAAATGAGCACAATAGTGACTCTCCTTACCAGAAAACAACTCTTGGTGCTAGGACCAGAAACTGCATGTGATTCAACTCCGTTTATGAAAGGGAATTCAACTCTAGCTTGCCTTACAAGAAACACACTCTGCTTTTGAGAAAGCAGCACAATTCTACTCTACTGTGTTTCCTATATAGCCAGAACAGTCAGCTTTCTCACAATCAAAGAACTGTGCTTCCTACACACAAGGGCCATATCTAATTCAACTCTGCTTAGGAAACTGACAAAAACAGTAGTTTCTCTTGCGTCCTATACACTGCACTTGCTGAGAACAGAAGCGAGTGCTATTTGCACTGTGTATGGCCAAATGAGCACAATAGTGAATCTCCTTACCAGAGAACAAGTCTTGCTACTAGGACCAGAAACTGCATGTGATTCAACTCCGTGGAATTCAACTCTAGCTTGCCTTACAAGAAACACACTCTGCTTTTGAGAGAGCAGCACTCTTCTACTCTACTGTGTTTCCTATAGAGCCAGAACAGTCAGCTTGCTCAGAACTAAAGAACTGTGCTTCCTACACACAAGGGCCATATCTAATTCAACTCTGCTTAGGAAACTGACAAGAACAGTAGTTTCTCTTGCGTCCATTACACTGCATTTGCTGGGAACAGACGCGAGTGCTATTTGCACTGTGTAAGGCCAATTGAGCACAATAGTGAATCTCCTTACCAGAAAACAACTTTTGCTGCTAGGACCAGAAACTGCATGTGATTCAACTCCGTTTATGAAAGGGAAATCAACTCTAGCTCGCCTTACAAGAAACACACTCTGCTTTAGAGAAAGCAGCACTCTTCTACTCTACTGTGTTTCCTATAGAGCCAGAACAGTCATCTTGCTCAGAACCAAAGAACTGTGCTTCCTACACACAATGGCCATAACTATTTCAACTCTGCTTAGGAAACTGACAAGAACAGTAGTTTCTCTTGTGTCCAATACAATGCACTTGCTGGGTACAGACGCGAGTGCTATTTCCACTGTGTATGGCCAAATGAGCACAATAGTGACTCTCCTTACCAGAAAACAACTCTTGGTGCTAGGACCAGAAACTGCATGTGATTCAACTCCGTTTATGAAAGGGAATTCAACTCTAGCTTGCCTTACAAGAAACACACTCTGCTTTTGAGAAAGCAGCACTCTTCTCCTCTACTGTGTTTCCTATAGAGCCAGAACAGTCAGCTTGCTCAGAACTAAAGAAGTGTGCTTCTTACACACAAGGGCCATATCTAATTCAACTCTGCTTAGGAAACTGACAAGAACAGTAGTTTCTCTTGCGTCCAATACACTGCTTTTGCTGGGAAGAGACGCGAGTGCTATTTACACTGTGTAAGGCCAATTGAGCACAATAGTGTATCTCCTTCCCAGAAAACAACTTTTGCTGCTAGGACCAGAAACTGCATGTGATTCAACTCCGTTTATGAAAAGGAAATGAACTCTAGCACGCCTTACAAGAAACACACTCTGCTTTAGAAAAGCAGCACTCTTCTACTCTACTGTGTTTCCTATATAGCCAGAACTGTCAGCTTGCTCAGAACTAAAGAACTGTGCTTTCTCCACACAATGGCCATAACTATTTCAACTCTGCTTAGGAAACTGACAAGAACAGTAGTTTCTCTTGCGTCCAATACACTGCATTTGCTGGGAAGAGACGCGAGTGCTATTTGCAATGTGTATGGCCAATTGAGCACAATAGTGACTCTCCTTACCAGAAAACAACTCTTGCTACTAGGACCACAAACTGCATGTGATTCAACTCCGTTTATGAAAGGGAACTCAACTCTAGCTCGCCTTACAAGAAACACACTCTGCTTTAGAGAAAGCAGCACTCTTCTACTCTACTGTGTTTCCTATATAGCCAGAACTGTCAGCTTGCTCAGAACTAAAGAACTGTGCTTTCTACACACAATGGCCATAACTATTTCAACTCTGCTTAGGAAACTGACAAGAACAGTAGTTTCTCTTGCGTCCAATACACTGCATTTGCTGGGAAGAGACGCGAGTGCTATTTGCAATGTGTATGGCCAATTGAGCACAATAGTGACTCTCCTTACCAGAAAACAACTCTTGCTACTAGGACCACAAACTGCATGTGATTCAACTCCGTTTATGAAAGGGAACTCAACTCTAGCTTGCCTTACAAGAAACACACTCTGCTTTAGAGAAAGCAGCACAATTCTACTCTACTGTGTTTCCTATATAGCCAGAACAGTCAGCTTTCTCACAATCAAAGAACTGTGCTTCCTACACACAAGGGCCATATCTAATTCAACTCTGCTTAGGAAACTGACAAAAACAGTAGTTTCTCTTGCGTCCTATACACTGCACTTGCTGAGAACAGAAGCGAGTGCTATTTGCACTGTGTATGGCCAAATGAGCACAATAGTGAATCTCCTTACCAGAGAACAAGTCTTGCTACTAGGACCAGAAACTGCATGTGATTCAACTCCGTGGAATTCAACTCTAGCTTGCCTTACAAGAAACACACTCTGCTTTTGTGAGAGCAGCACTCTTCTACTCTACTGTGTTTCCTATAGAGCCAGAACAGTCAGCTTGCTCAGAACTAAAGAACTGTGCTTCCTACACACAAGGGCCATATCTAATTCAACTCTGCTTAGGAAACTGACAAGAACAGTAGTTTCTCTTGCGTCCATTACACTGCATTTGCTGGGAACAGACGCGAGTGCTATTTGCACTGTGTAAGGCCAATTGAGCACAATAGTGAATCTCCTTACCAGAAAACAACTTTTGCTGCTAGGACCAGAAACTGCATGTGATTCAACTCCGTTTATGAAAGGGAAATCAACTCTAGCTCGCCTTACAAGAAACACACTCTGCTTTAGAGAAAGCAGCACTCTTCTACTCTACTGTGTTTCCTATAGAGCCAGAACAGTCATCTTGCTCAGAACCAAAGAACTGTGCTTCCTACACACAATGGCCATAACTATTTCAACTCTGCTTAGGAAACTGACAAGAACAGTAGTTTCTCTTGTGTCCAATACAATGCACTTGCTGGGTACAGACGCGAGTGCTATTTCCACTGTGTATGGCCAAATGAGCACAATAGTGACTCTCCTTACCAGAAAACAACTCTTGGTGCTAGGACCAGAAACTGCATGTGATTCAACTCCGTTTATGAAAGGGAATTCAACTCTAGCTTGCCTTACAAGAAACACACTCTGCTTTTGAGAAAGCAGCACTCTTCTCCTCTACTGTGTTTCCTATAGAGCCAGAACAGTCAGCTTGCTCAGAACTAAAGAAGTGTGCTTCTTACACACAAGGGCCATATCTAATTCAACTCTGCTTAGGAAACTGACAAGAACAGTAGTTTCTCTTGCGTCCAATACACTGCTTTTGCTGGGAAGAGACGCGAGTGCTATTTACACTGTGTAAGGCCAATTGAGCACAATAGTGTATCTCCTTCCCAGAAAACAACTTTTGCTGCTAGGATCTGAAACTGCATGTGATTCAACTCCGTTTATGAAAGGGAAATCAACTCTAGCTCGCCTTACAAGAAACACACTCTGCTTTAGAGAAAGCAGCACTCTTCTACTCTACTGTGTTTCCTATATAGCCAGAACTGTCAGCTTGCTCAGAACTAAAGAACTGTGCTTTCTACACACAAGGGCCATATCTAATTCAACTCTGCTTAGGAAACTGACAAGAACAGTAGTTTCTCTTGCGTCCAATACACTGCATTTGCTGGGAAGAGACGCGAGTGCTATTTGCAATGTGTATGGCCAATTGAGCACAATAGTGACTCTCCTTACCAGAAAACAACTCTTGCTGCTAGGACCACAAACTGCATGTGATTCAACTCCGTTTATGAAAGGGAATTAAACTCTAGCTTGCCTTACAAGAAACACACTCTGCTTTAGAGAAAGCAGCACAATTCTACTCTACTGTGTTTCCTATATAGCCAGAACAGTCAGCTTTCTCACAATCAAAGAACTGTGCTTCCTACACACAAGGGCCATATCTAATTCAACTCTGCTTAGGAAACTGACAAAAACAGTAGTTTCTCTTGCGTCCTATACACTGCACTTGCTGAGAACAGAAGCGAGTGCTATTTGCACTGTGTATGGCCAAATGAGCACAATAGTGAATCTCCTTACCAGAGAACAACTCTTGCTACTAGGACCAGAAACTGCATGTGATTCAACTCCGTGGAATTCAACTCTAGCTTGCCTTAAAAGAAACACACTCTGCTTTTGAGAGAGCAGCACTCTTCTACTCTACTGTGTTTCCTATAGAGCCAGAACAGTCAGCTTGCTCAGAACTAAAGAACTGTGCTTCCTACACACAAGGGCCATATCTAATTCAACTCTGCTTAGGAAACTGACAAGAACAGTAGTTTCTCTTGCGTCCATTACACTGCATTTGCTGGGAACAGACGCGAGTGCTATTTGCACTGTGTAAGGCCAATTGAGCACAATAGTGAATCTCCTTACCAGAAAACAACTTTTGCTGCTAGGACCAGAAACTGCATGTGATTCAACTCCGTTTATGAAAGGGAAATCAACTCTAGCTCGCCTTACAAGAAACACACTCTGCTTTAGAGAAAGCAGCACTCTTCTACTCTACTGTGTTTCCTATAGAGCCAGAACAGTCAGCTTGCTCAGAACCAAAGAACTGTGCTTCCTACACACAATGGCCATAACTATTTCAACTCTGCTTAGGAAACTGACAAGAACAGTAGTTTCTCTTGTGTCCAATACAATGCACTTGCTGGGTACAGACGCGAGTGCTATTTCCACTGTGTATGGCCAAATGAGCACAATAGTGACTCTCCTTACCAGAAAACAACTCTTGGTGCTAGGACCAGAAACTGCATGTGATTCAACTCCGTTTATGAAAGGGAATTCAACTCTAGCTTGCCTTACAAGAAACACACTCTGCTTTTGAGAAAGCAGCACAATTCTACTCTACTGTGTTTCCTATATAGCCAGAACAGTCAGCTTTCTCACAATCAAAGAACTGTGCTTCCTACACACAAGGGCCATATCTAATTCAACTCTGCTTAGGAAACTGACAAAAACAGTAGTTTCTCTTGCGTCCTATACACTGCACTTGCTGAGAACAGAAGCGAGTGCTATTTGCACTGTGTATGGCCAAATGAGCACAATAGTGAATCTCCTTACCAGAGAACAAGTCTTGCTACTAGGACCAGAAACTGCATGTGATTCAACTCCGTGGAATTCAACTCTAGCTTGCCTTACAAGAAACACACTCTGCTTTTGAGAGAGCAGCACTCTTCTACTCTACTGTGTTTCCTATAGAGCCAGAACAGTCAGCTTGCTCAGAACTAAAGAACTGTGCTTCCTACACACAAGGGCCATATCTAATTCAACTCTGCTTAGGAAACTGACAAGAACAGTAGTTTCTCTTGCGTCCATTACACTGCATTTATTGGGAACAGACGCGAGTGCTATTTGCACTGTGTAAGGCCAATTGAGCACAATAGTGAATCTCCTTACCAGAAAACAACTTTTGCTGCTAGGACCAGAAACTGCATGTGATTCAACTCCGTTTATGAAAGGGAAATCAACTCTAGCTCGCCTTACAAGAAACACACTCTGCTTTAGAGAAAGCAGCACTCTTCTACTCTACTGTGTTTCCTATAGAGCCAGAACAGTCATCTTGCTCAGAACCAAAGAACTGTGCTTCCTACACACAATGGCCATAACTATTTCAACTCTGCTTAGGAAACTGACAAGAACAGTAGTTTCTCTTGTGTCCAATACAATGCACTTGCTGGGTACAGACGCGAGTGCTATTTCCACTGTGTATGGCCAAATGAGCACAATAGTGACTCTCCTTACCAGAAAACAACTCTTGGTGCTAGGACCAGAAACTGCATGTGATTCAACTCCGTTTATGAAAGGGAATTCAACTCTAGCTTGCCTTACAAGAAACACACTCTGCTTTTGAGAAAGCAGCACTCTTCTCCTCTACTGTGTTTCCTATAGAGCCAGAACAGTCAGCTTGCTCAGAACTAAAGAAGTGTGCTTCTTACACACAAGGGCCATATCTAATTCAACTCTGCTTAGGAAACTGACAAGAACAGTAGTTTCTCTTGCGTCCAATACACTGCTTTTGCTGGGAAGAGACGCGAGTGCTATTTACACTGTGTAAGGCCAATTGAGCACAATAGTGTATCTCCTTCCCAGAAAACAACTTTTGCTGCTAGGATCTGAAACTGCATGTGATTCAACTCCGTTTATGAAAGGGAAATCAACTCTAGCTCGCCTTACAAGAAACACACTCTGCTTTAGAGAAAGCAGCACTCTTCTACTCTACTGTGTTTCCTATATAGCCAGAACTGTCAGCTTGCTCAGAACTAAAGAACTGTGCTTTCTACACACAAGGGCCATATCTAATTCAACTCTGCTTAGGAAACTGACAAGAACAGTAGTTTCTCTTGCGTCCAATACACTGCATTTGCTGGGAAGAGACGCGAGTGCTATTTGCAATGTGTATGGCCAATTGAGCACAATAGTGACTCTCCTTACCAGAAAACAACTCTTGCTGCTAGGACCACAAACTGCATGTGATTCAACTCCGTTTATGAAAGGGAACTCAACTCTAGCTTGCCTTACAAGAAACACACTCTGCTTTAGAGAAAGCAGCACAATTCTACTCTACTGTGTTTCCTATATAGCCAGAACAGTCAGCTTGCTCAGAACTAAAGAAGTGTGCTTCTTACACACAAGGGCCATATCTAATTCAACTCTGCTTAGGAAACTGACAAGAACAGTAGTATCTCTTGCGTCCAATACACTGCATTTGCTGGGATAAGATGCGAGTGCTATTTGCACTGTGTAAGCCCAACTGAGCACAATAGTGTATCTCCTTCCCAGAAAACAACTTTTGCTGCTAGGACCTGAAACTGCATGTGATTCAACTCCGTTTATGAAAGGGAAATCAACTCTAGCTCGCCTTACAAGAAACACACTCTGCTTTAGAGAAAGCAGCACTCTTCTACTCTACTGTGTTTCCTATATAGCCAGAACTGTCAGCTTGCTCAGAACTAAAGAACTGTGCTTTCTACACACAAGGGCCATATCTAATTCAACTCTGCTTAGGAAACTGACAAGAACAGTAGTTTCTCTTGCGTCCAATACACTGCATTTGCTGGGAAGAGACGCGAGTGCTATTTGCAATGTGTATGGCCAATTGAGCACAATAGTGACTCTCCTTACCAGAAAAAAACTCTTGCTGCTAGGACCACAAACTGCATGTGATTCAACTCCGTTTATGAAAGGGAATTAAACTCTAGCTTGCCTTACAAGAAACACACTCTGCTTTAGAGAAAGCAGCACAATTCTACTCTACTGTGTTTCCTATATAGCCAGAACAGTCAGCTTGCTCATAACTAAAGAAGTGTGCTTCTTACACACAAGGGCCATATCTAATTCAACTCTGCTTAGGAAACTGACAAGAACAGTAGTTTCTCTTGCGTCCAATACACTGCATTTGCTGGGATAAGATGCGAGTGCTATTTGCACTGTGTAAGGCCAATTGAGCACAATAGTGAATCTCCTTACCAGAGAACAAGTCTTGCTACTAGGACCAGAAACTGCATGTGATTCAACTCCGTGGAATTCAACTCTAGATTGCCTTACAAGAAACACACTCTGCTTTTGAGAGAGCAGCACTCTTCTACTCTACTGTGTTTCCTATAGAGCCAGAACAGTAAGCTTGCTCAGAACTAAAGAACTGTGCTTCCTACACACAAGGGCCATATCTAATTCAACTCTGCTTAGGAAACTGACAAGAACAGTAGTTTCTCTTGCGTCCATTACACTGCATTTGCTGGGAACAGACGCGAGTGCTATTTGCACTGTGTAAGGCCAATTGAGCACAATAGTGAATCTCCTTAGCAGAAAACAACTTTTGCTGCTAGGACCAGAAACTGCATGTGATTCAACTCCGTTTATGAAAGGGAAATCAACTCTAGCTCGCCTTACAAGAAACACACTCTGCTTTAGAGAAAGCAGCACTCTTCTACTCTACTGTGTTTCCTATAGAGCCAGAACAGTCATCTTGCTCAGAACCAAAGAACTGTGCTTCCTACACACAATGGCCATAACTATTTCAACTCTGCTTAGGAAACTGACAAGAACAGTAGTTTCTCTTGTGTCCAATACAATGCACTTGCTGGGTACAGACGCGAGTGCTATTTCCACTGTGTATGGCCAAATGAGCACAATAGTGACTCTCCTTACCAGAAAACAACTCTTGGTGCTAGGACCAGAAACTGCATGTGATTCAACTCCGTTTATGAAAGGGAATTCAACTCTAGCTTGCCTTACAAGAAACACACTCTGCTTTTGAGAAAGCAGCACTCTTCTACTCTACTGTGTTTCCTATAGAGCCAGAACAGTCAGCTTGCTCAGAACTAAAGAAGTGTGCTTCTTACACACAAGGGCCATATCTAATTCAACTCTGCTTAGGAAACTGACAAGAACAGTAGTTTCTCTTGCGTCCAATACACTGCTTTTGCTGGGAAGAGACGCGAGTGCTATTTACACTGTGTAAGGCCAATTGAGCACAATAGTGTATCTCCTTCCCAGAAAACAACTTTTGCTGCTAGGATCTGAAACTGCATGTGATTCAACTCCGTTTATGAAAGGGAAATCAACTCTAGCTCGCCTTACAAGAAACACACTCTGCTTTAGAGAAAGCAGCACTCTTCTACTCTACTGTGTTTCCTATATAGCCAGAACTGTCAGCTTGCTCAGAACTAAAGAACTGTGCTTTCTACACACAAGGGCCATATCTAATTCAACTCTGCTTAGGAAACTGACAAGAACAGTAGTTTCTCTTGCGTCCAATACACTGCATTTGCTGGGAAGAGACGCGAGTGCTATTTGCAATGTGTATGGCCAATTGAGCACAATAGTGACTCTCCTTACCAGAAAACAACTCTTGCTGCTAGGACCACAAACTGCATGTGATTCAACTCCGTTTATGAAAGGGAATTAAACTCTAGCTTGCCTTACAAGAAACACACTCTGCTTTTGAGAAAGCAGCACAATTCTACTCTACTGTGTTTCCTATATAGCCAGAACAGTCAGCTTTCTCACAATCAAAGAACTGTGCTTCCTACACACAAGGGCCATATCTAATTCAACTCTGCTTAGGAAACTGACAAAAACAGTAGTTTCTCTTGCGTCCTATACACTGCACTTGCTGAGAACAGAAGCGAATGCTATTTGCACTGTGTATGGCCAAATGAGCACAATAGTGAATCTCCTTACCAGAAAACAACTCTTGCTACTAGGACCAGAAACTACATGTCATTCAAGTCCGTGGAATTCAACTCTAGCTTGCCTTAAAAAAAACACACTCTGCTTTAGAGAAAGCAGCACTCTTCTACTCTACTGTGTTTCCTATATAGCCAGAACTGTCAGATTGCTCAGAACTAAAGAACTGTGCTTCCTACACACAAGGGCCATATCTAATTCAACTCTGCTTAGGAAACTGACAAGAACAGTAGTTTCTCTTGCGTCCAATACACTGCTTTTGCTGGGATAAGACTCGAGTGCTATTTGCACTGTGTAAGGCCAATTGAGCACAATAGTGTATCTCCTTACCAGAAAACAACTTTTGCTGCTAGGACCTGAAACTGCATGTGATTCAACTCCATTTATGAAAGGGAAATCAACTCTAGCTCGCCTTACAAGAAACACACTCTGCTTTAGAGAAAGCAGCACTCTTCTACTCTACTGTGTTTCCTATATAGCCAGAACTGTCAGCTTGCTCATAACTAAAGAACTGTGCTTCCTACACACAAGGGCCATATCTAATTCAACTATGCTTATGAAACTGACATAACAGTAGTTTCTCTTGCGTCCAATACACTGCATTTGCTGGGAAGAGACGCGAGTGCTATTTGCAATGTGTATGGCCAATTGAGCACAATAGTGACTCTCCTTACCAGAAAACAACTCTTGCTGCTAGGACCACAAACTGCATGTGATTCAACTCCGTTTATGAAAGGGAACTCAACTCTAGCTTGCCTTACAAGAAACACACTCTGCTTTAGAGAAAGCAGCACAATTCTACTCTACTGTGTTTCCTATATAGCCAGAACAGTCAGATTTCTCACAATCAAAGAACTGTGCTTCCTACACACAAGGGCCATATCTAATTCAAGTCTGCTTAGGAAACTGACAAAAACAGTAGTTTCTCTTGCGTCCTATACACTGCACTTGCTGAGAACAGAAGCGAGTGCTATTTGCACTGTGTATGGCCAAATGAGCACAATAGTGAATTTCCTTACCAGAGAACAACTCTTGCTACTAGGACCAGAAACTGCATGTGATTCAACTCCGTGGAATTCAACTCTAGCTTGCCTTAAAAGAAACACACTCTGCTTTTGAGAGAGCAGCACTCTTCTACTCTACTGTGTTTCCTATAGAGCCAGAACAGTCAGCTTGCTCAGAACTAAAGAACTGTGCTTCCTACACACAAGGGCCATATCTAATTCAACTCTGCTTAGGAAACTGACAAGAACAGTAGTTTCTCTTGCGTCCATTACACTGCATTTGCTGGGAACAGACGCGAGTGCTATTTGCACTGTATAAGGCCAATTGAGCACAATAGTGAATCTCCTTACCAGAAAACAACTTTTGCTGCTAGGACCAGAAACTGCATGTGATTCAACTCCGTTTATGAAAGGGAAATCAACCCTAGCTCGCCTTACAAGAAACACACTCTGCTTTAGAGAAAGCAGCACTCTTCTACTCTACTGTGTTTCCTATATAGCCAGAACTGTCAGCTTGCTCAGAACTAAAGAACTGTGCTTTCTACACACAATGGCCATAACTATTTCAACTCTGCTTAGGAAACTGACAAGAACAGTAGTTTCTCTTGCGTCCAATACACTGCATTTGCTGGGAAGAGACGCGAGTGCTATTTGCAATGTGTATGGCCAATTGAGCACAATAGTGACTCTCCTTACCAGAAAACAACTCTTGCTACTAGGACCACAAACTGCATGTGATTCAACTCCGTTTATGAAAGGGAACTCAACTCTAGCTTGCCTTACAAGAAACACACTCTGCTTTAGAGAAAGCAGCACAATTCTACTCTACTGTGTTTCCTATATAGCCAGAACAGTCAGCTTGCTCAGAACTAAAGAAGTGTGCTTCTTACACACAAGGGCCATATCTAATTCAACTCTGCTTAGGAAACTGACAAGAACAGTAGTTTCTCTTGCGTCCAATACACTGCATTTGCTGGGATAAGATGCGAGTGCTATTTGCACTGTGTAAGGCCAATTGAGCACAATAGTGTATCTCCTTCCCAGAAAACAACTTTTGCTGCTAGGACCTGAAACTGCATGTGATTCAACTCCGTTTATGAAAGGGAAATCAACTCTAGCTCGCCTTACAAGAAACACACTCTGCTTTAGAGAAAGCAGCACTCTTCTACTCTACTGTGTTTCCTATATAGCCAGAACTGTCAGCTTGCTCAGAACTAAAGAACTGTGCTTTCTACACACAAGGGCCATATCTAATTCAACTCTGCTTAGGAAACTGACAAGAACAGTAGTTTCTCTTGCGTCCAATACACTGCATTTGCTGGGAAGAGACGCGAGTGCTATTTGCAATGTGTATGGCCAATTGAGCACAATAGTGACTCTCCTTACCAGAAAACAACTCTTGCTGCTAGGACCACAAACTGCATGTGATTCAACTCCGTTTATGAAAGGGAATTAAACTCTAGCTTGCCTTACAAGAAACACACTCTGCTTTTGAGAAAGCAGCACAATTCTACTCTACTGTGTTTCCTATATAGCCAGAACAGTCAGCTTTCTCACAATCAAAGAACTGTGCTTCCTACACACAAGGGCCATATCTAATTCAACTCTGCTTAGGAAACTGACAAAAACAGTAGTTTCTCTTGCGTCCTATACACTGCACTTGCTGAGAACAGAAGCGAGTGCTATTTGCACTGTGTATGGCCAAATGAGCACAATAGTGAATCTCCTTACCAGAGAACAACTCTTGCTACTAGGACCAGAAATTGCATGATTCAACTCCGTGGAATTCAACTCTAGCTTGCCTTAAAAGAAACACACTCTGCTTTTGAGAGAGCAGCACTCTTCTACTCTACTGTGTTTCCTATAGAGCCAGAACAGTCAGCTTGCTCAGAACTAAAGAACTGTGCTTCCTACACACAAGGGCCATATCTAATTCAACTCTGCTTAGGAAACTGACAAGAACAGTAGTTTCTCTTGCGTCCATTACACTGCATTTGCTGGGAACAGACGCGAGTGCTATTTGCACTGTGTAAGGCCAATTGAGCACAATAGTGAATCTCCTTACCAGAAAACAACTTTTGCTGCTAGGACCAGAAACTGCATGTGATTCAACTCCGTTTATGAAAGGGAAATCAACTCTAGCTCGCCTTACAAGAAACACACTCTGCTTTAGAGAAAGCAGCACTCTTCTACTCTACTGTGTTTCCTATAGAGCCAGAACAGTCAGCTTGCTCAGAACCAAAGAACTGTGCTTCCTACACACAATGGCCATAACTATTTCAACTCTGCTTAGGAAACTGACAAGAACAGTAGTTTCTCTTGTGTCCAATACAATGCACTTGCTGGGTACAGACGCGAGTGCTATTTCCACTGTGTATGGCCAAATGAGCACAATAGTGACTCTCCTTACCAGAAAACAACTCTTGGTGCTAGGACCAGAAACTGCATGTGATTCAACTCCGTTTATGAAAGGGAATTCAACTCTAGCTTGCCTTACAAGAAACACACTCTGCTTTTGAGAAAGCAGCACTCTTCTACTCTACTGTGTTTCCTATAGAGCCAGAACAGTCAGCTTGCTCAGAACTAAAGAAGTGTGCTTCTTACACACAAGGGCCATATCTAATTCAACTCTGCTTAGGAAACTGACAAGAACAGTAGTTTCTCTTGCGTCCAATACACTGCTTTTGCTGGGAAGAGACGCGAGTGCTATTTACACTGTGTAAGGCCAATTGAGCACAATAGTGTATCTCCTTCCCAGAAAACAACTTTTGCTGCTAGGACCAGAAACTGCATGTGATTCAACTCCGTTTATGAAAGGGAAATCAACTCTAGCTCGCCTTACAAGAAACACACTCTGCTTTAGAGAAAGCAGCACTCTTCTACTCTACTGTGTTTCCTATATAGCCAGAACTGTCAGCTTGCTCAGAACTAAAGAACTGTGCTTTCTACACACAAGGGCCATATCTAATTCAACTCTGCTTAGGAAACTGACAAGAACAGTAGTTTCTCTTGCGTCCAATACACTGCATTTGCTGGGAAGAGACGCGAGTGCTATTTGCAATGTGTATGGCCAATTGAGCACAATAGTGACTCTCCTTACCAGAAAACAACTCTTGCTGCTAGGACCACAAACTGCATGTGATTCAACTCCGTTTATGAAAGGGAACTCAACTCTAGCTTGCCTTACAAGAAACACACTCTGCTTTAGAGAAAGCAGCACAATTCTACTCTACTGTGTTTCCTATATAGCCAGAACAGTCAGCTTGCTCAGAACTAAAGAAGTGTGCTTCTTACACACAAGGGCCATATCTAATTCAACTCTGCTTAGGAAACTGACAAGAACAGTAGTTTCTCTTGCGTCCAATACACTGCATTTGCTGGGATAAGATGCGAGTTCTATTTGCACTGTGTAAGGCCAATTGAGCACAATAGTGTATCTCCTTCCCAGAAAACAACTTTTGCTGCTAGGACCTGAAACTGCATGTGATTCAACTCCATTTATGAAAGGGAAATCAACTCTAGCTCCCCTTACAAGAAACACACTCTGCTTTAGAGAAAGCAGCACTCTTCTACTCTACTGTGTTTCCTATATAGCAAGAACTGTCAGCTTGCTCAGAACTAAAGAACTGTGCTTTCTACACACAAGGGCCATATCTAATTCAACTCTGCTTAGGAAACTGACAAGAACAGTAGTTTCTCTTGCGTCCAATACACTGTATTTGCTGGGAAGAGACGCGAGTGCTATTTGCAATGTGAATGGCCAATTGAGCACAATAGTGACTCTCCTTACCAGAAAACAACTCTTGATGCTAGGACCACAAACTGCATGTGATTCAACTCCGTTTATGAAAGGGAATAAAACTCTAGCTTGCCTTACAAGAAACACACTCTGCTTTTGAGAAAGCTGCACTCTTCTACTATACTGTGTTTCCTATATAGCCAGAACAGTCAGCTTGCTCAGAACCAAAGAACTGTGCTTCCTACACTCACGGGCCATATCTAATTCAACTCTGCTTAGGAAACTGACAAGAACAGTAGTTTTTCTTGCGTCCAATACACTGTACTTGCTGAGAACAGAAGCGAGTGCTCTTTGCACTTTGTATGGCCAAATGAGCACAATAGTGAAACTCCTTACCAGAAAACAACTCTTGCTACTAGGACCAGAAACTACATGTCATTCAAGTCCGTGGAATTCAACTCTAGCTTGCCTTAAAAAAAACACACTCTGCTTTAGAGAAAGCAGCACTCTTCTACTCTACTGTGTTTCCTATATAGCCAGAACTGTCAGCTTGCTCAGAACTAAAGAACTGTGCTTTCTACACACAAGGGCCATATCTAATTCAACTCTGCTTAGGAAACTGACAAGAACAGTAGTTTCTCTTGCGTCCAATACACTGCATTTGCTGGGAAGAGACGCGAGTGCTATTTGCAATGTGTATGGCCAATTGAGCACAATAGTGACTCTCCTTACCAGAAAACAACTCTTGCTGCTAGGACCACAAACTGCATGTGATTCAACTCCGTTTATGAAAGGGAACTCAACTCTAGCTTGCCTTACAAGAAACACACTCTGCTTTAGAGAAAGCAGCACAATTCTACTCTACTGTGTTTCCTATATAGCCAGAACAGTCAGCTTGCTCAGAACTAAAGAAGTGTGCTTCTTACACACAAGGGCCATATCTAATTCAACTCTGCTTAGGAAACTGACAAGAACAGTAGTTTCTCTTGCGTCCAATACACTGCATTTGCTGGGATAAGATGCGAGTTCTATTTGCACTGTGTAAGGCCAATTGAGCACAATAGTGTATCTCCTTCCCAGAAAACAACTTTTGCTGCTAGGACCTGAAACTGCATGTGATTCAACTCCATTTATGAAAGGGAAATCAACTCTAGCTCCCCTTACAAGAAACACACTCTGCTTTAGAGAAAGCAGCACTCTTCTACTCTACTGTGTTTCCTATATAGCAAGAACTGTCAGCTTGCTCAGAACTAAAGAACTGTGCTTTCTACACACAAGGGCCATATCTAATTCAACTCTGCTTAGGAAACAGACAAGAACAGTAGTTTCTCTTGCGTCCAATACACTGTATTTGCTGGGAAGAGACGCGAGTGCTATTTGCAATGTGAATGGCCAATTGAGCACAATAGTGACTCTCCTTACCAGAAAACAACTCTTGATGCTAGGACCACAAACTGCATGTGATTCAACTCCGTTTATGAAAGGGAATAAAACTCTAGCTTGCCTTACAAGAAACACACTCTGCTTTTGAGAAAGCTGCACTCTTCTACTATACTGTGTTTCCTATATAGCCAGAACAGTCAGCTTGCTCAGAACCAAAGAACTGTGCTTCCTACACTCACGGGCCATATCTAATTCAACTCTGCTTAGGAAACTGACAAGAACAGTAGTTTTTCTTGCGTCCAATACACTGTACTTGCTGAGAACAGAAGCGAGTGCTCTTTGCACTTTGTATGGCCAAATGAGCACAATAGTGAAACTCCTTACCAGAAAACAACTCTTGCTACTAGGACCAGAAACTACATGTCATTCAAGTCCGTGGAATTCAACTCTAGCTTGCCTTAAAAAAAACACACTCTGCTTTAGAGAAAGCAGCACTCTTCTACTCTACTGTGTTTCCTATATAGCCAGAACTGTCAGATTGCTCAGAACTAAAGAACTGTGCTTCCTACACACAAGGGCCATATCTAATTCAACTCTGCTTAGGAAACTGACAAGAACAGTAGTTTCTCTTGCGTCCAATACACTGCATTTGCTGGGAAGAGACGCGAGTGCTATTTGCAATGTGTATGGCCAATTGAGCACAATAGTGACTCTCCTTACCAGAAAACAACTCTTGTTGCTAGGACCACAAACTGCATGTGATTCAACACCGTTTATGAAAGGGAATTAAACTCTAGCTTGCCTTACAAGAAACACACTCTGCTTTTGAGAAAGCAGCACAATTCTACTCTACTGTGTTTCCTATATAGCCAGAACAGTCAGCTTTCTCAAAATCAAAGAACTGTGCTTCCTACACACAAGGGCCATATCTAATTCAACTCTGCTTAGGAAACTGACAAAAACAGTAGTTTCTCTTGCGTCCTATACACTGCACTTGCTGAGAACAGAAGCGAGTGCTATTTGCACTGTGTATGGCCAAATGAGCACAATAGTGAATCTCCTTACCAGAGAACAACTCTTGCTACTAGGACCAGAAATTGCATGATTCAACTCCGTGGAATTCAACTCTAGCTTGCCTTAAAAGAAACACACTCTGCTTTTGAGAGAGCAGCACTCTTCTACTCTACTGTGTTTCCTATAGAGCCAGAACAGTCAGCTTGCTCAGAACTAAAGAACTGTGCTTCCTACACACAAGGGCCATATCTAATTCAACTCTGCTTAGGAAACTGACAAGAACAGTAGTTTCTCTTGCGTCCATTACACTGCATTTGCTGGGAACAGACGCGAGTGCTATTTGCACTGTGTAAGGCCAATTGAGCACAATAGTGAATCTCCTTACCAGAAAACAACTTTTGCTGCTAGGACCAGAAACTGCATGTGATTCAACTCCGTTTATGAAAGGGAAATCAACTCTAGCTCGCCTTACAAGAAACACACTCTGCTTTAGAGAAAGCAGCACTCTTCTACTCTACTGTGTTTCCTATAGAGCCAGAACAGTCAGCTTGCTCAGAACCAAAGAACTGTGCTTCCTACACACAATGGCCATAACTATTTCAACTCTGCTTAGGAAACTGACAAGAACAGTAGTTTCTCTTGTGTCCAATACAATGCACTTGCTGGGTACAGACGCGAGTGCTATTTCCACTGTGTATGGCCAAATGAGCACAATAGTGACTCTCCTTACCAGAAAACAACTCTTGGTGCTAGGACCAGAAACTGCATGTGATTCAACTCCGTTTATGAAAGGGAATTCAACTCTAGCTTGCCTTACAAGAAACACACTCTGCTTTTGAGAAAGCAGCACTCTTCTACTCTACTGTGTTTCCTATAGAGCCAGAACAGTCAGCTTGCTCAGAACTAAAGAAGTGTGCTTCTTACACACAAGGGCCATATCTAATTCAACTCTGCTTAGGAAACTGACAAGAACAGTAGTTTCTCTTGCGTCCAATACACTGCTTTTGCTGGGAAGAGACGCGAGTGCTATTTACACTGTGTAAGGCCAATTGAGCACAATAGTGTATCTCCTTCCCAGAAAACAACTTTTGCTGCTAGGACCAGAAACTGCATGTGATTCAACTCCGTTTATGAAAGGGAAATCAACTCTAGCTCGCCTTACAAGAAACACACTCTGCTTTAGAGAAAGCAGCACTCTTCTACTCTACTGTGTTTCCTATATAGCCAGAACTGTCAGCTTGCTCAGAACTAAAGAACTGTGCTTTCTACACACAAGGGCCATATCTAATTCAACTCTGCTTAGGAAACTGACAAGAACAGTAGTTTCTCTTGCGTCCAATACACTGCATTTGCTGGGAAGAGACGCGAGTGCTATTTGCAATGTGTATGGCCAATTGAGCACAATAGTGACTCTCCTTACCAGAAAACAACTCTTGCTGCTAGGACCACAAACTGCATGTGATTCAACTCCGTTTATGAAAGGGAACTCAACTCTAGCTTGCCTTACAAGAAACACACTCTGCTTTAGAGAAAGCAGCACAATTCTACTCTACTGTGTTTCCTATATTGCCAGAACAGTCAGCTTGCTCAGAACTAAAGAAGTGTGCTTCTTACACACAAGGGCCATATCTAATTCAACTCTGCTTAGGAAACTGACAAGAACAGTAGTTTCTCTTGCGTCCAATACACTGCATTTGCTGGGATAAGATGCGAGTTCTATTTGCACTGTGTAAGGCCAATTGAGCACAATAGTGTATCTCCTTCCCAGAAAACAACTTTTGCTGCTAGGACCTGAAACTGCATGTGATTCAACTCCATTTATGAAAGGGAAATCAACTCTAGCTCCCCTTACAAGAAACACACTCTGCTTTAGAGAAAGCAGCACTCTTCTACTCTACTGTGTTTCCTATATAGCAAGAACTGTCAGCTTGCTCAGAACTAAAGAACTGTGCTTTCTACACACAAGGGCCATATCTAATTCAACTCTGCTTAGGAAACTGACAAGAACAGTAGTTTCTCTTGCGTCCAATACACTGTATTTGCTGGGAAGAGACGCGAGTGCTATTTGCAATGTGAATGGCCAATTGAGCACAATAGTGACTCTCCTTACCAGAAAACAACTCTTGATGCTAGGACCACAAACTGCATGTGATTCAACTCCGTTTATGAAAGGGAATAAAACTCTAGCTTGCCTTACAAGAAACACACTCTGCTTTTGAGAAAGCTGCACTCTTCTACTATACTGTGTTTCCTATATAGCCAGAACAGTCAGCTTGCTCAGAACCAAAGAACTGTGCTTCCTACACTCACGGGCCATATCTAATTCAACTCTGCTTAGGAAACTGACAAGAACAGTAGTTTTTCTTGCGTCCAATACACTGTACTTGCTGAGAACAGAAGCGAGTGCTCTTTGCACTTTGTATGGCCAAATGAGCACAATAGTGAAACTCCTTACCAGAAAACAACTCTTGCTACTAGGACCAGAAACTACATGTCATTCAAGTCCGTGGAATTCAACTCTAGCTTGCCTTAAAAAAAACACACTCTGCTTTAGAGAAAGCAGCACTCTTCTACTCTACTGTGTTTCCTATATAGCCAGAACTGTCAGCTTGCTCAGAACTAAAGAACTGTGCTTTCTACACACAAGGGCCATATCTAATTCAACTCTGCTTAGGAAACTGACAAGAACAGTAGTTTCTCTTGCGTCCAATACACTGCATTTGCTGGGAAGAGACGCGAGTGCTATTTGCAATGTGTATGGCCAATTGAGCACAATAGTGACTCTCCTTACCAGAAAACAACTCTTGCTGCTAGGACCACAAACTGCATGTGATTCAACTCCGTTTATGAAAGGGAACTCAACTCTAGCTTGCCTTACAAGAAACACACTCTGCTTTAGAGAAAGCAGCACAATTCTACTCTACTGTGTTTCCTATATAGCCAGAACAGTCAGCTTGCTCAGAACTAAAGAAGTGTGCTTCTTACACACAAGGGCCATATCTAATTCAACTCTGCTTAGGAAACTGACAAGAACAGTAGTTTCTCTTGCGTCCAATACACTGCATTTGCTGGGATAAGATGCGAGTTCTATTTGCACTGTGTAAGGCCAATTGAGCACAATAGTGTATCTCCTTCCCAGAAAACAACTTTTGCTGCTAGGACCTGAAACTGCATGTGATTCAACTCCATTTATGAAAGGGAAATCAACTCTAGCTCCCCTTACAAGAAACACACTCTGCTTTAGAGAAAGCAGCACTCTTCTACTCTACTGTGTTTCCTATATAGCAAGAACTGTCAGCTTGCTCAGAACTAAAGAACTGTGCTTTCTACACACAAGGGCCATATCTAATTCAACTCTGCTTAGGAAACTGACAAGAACAGTAGTTTCTCTTGCGTCCAATACACTGTATTTGCTGGGAAGAGACGCGAGTGCTATTTGCAATGTGAATGGCCAATTGAGCACAATAGTGACTCTCCTTACCAGAAAACAACTCTTGATGCTAGGACCACAAACTGCATGTGATTCAACTCCGTTTATGAAAGGGAATAAAACTCTAGCTTGCCTTACAAGAAACACACTCTGCTTTTGAGAAAGCTGCACTCTTCTACTATACTGTGTTTCCTATATAGCCAGAACAGTCAGCTTGCTCAGAACCAAAGAACTGTGCTTCCTACACTCACGGGCCATATCTAATTCAACTCTGCTTAGGAAACTGACAAGAACAGTAGTTTTTCTTGCGTCCAATACACTGTACTTGCTGAGAACAGAAGCGAGTGCTCTTTGCACTTTGTATGGCCAAATGAGCACAATAGTGAAACTCCTTACCAGAAAACAACTCTTGCTACTAGGACCAGAAACTACATGTCATTCAAGTCCGTGGAATTCAACTCTAGCTTGCCTTAAAAAAAACACACTCTGCTTTAGAGAAAGCAGCACTCTTCTACTCTACTGTGTTTCCTATATAGCCAGAACTGTCAGATTGCTCAGAACTAAAGAACTGTGCTTCCTACACACAAGGGCCATATCTAATTCAACTCTGCTTAGGAAACTGACAAGAACAGTAGTTTCTCTTGCGTCCAATACACTGCATTTGCTGGGAAGAGACGCGAGTGCTATTTGCAATGTGTATGGCCAATTGAGCACAATAGTGACTCTCCTTACCAGAAAACAACTCTTGTTGCTAGGACCACAAACTGCATGTGATTCAACACCGTTTATGAAAGGGAATTAAACTCTAGCTTGCCTTACAAGAAACACACTCTGCTTTTGAGAAAGCAGCACAATTCTACTCTACTGTGTTTCCTATATAGCCAGAACAGTCAGCTTTCTCAAAATCAAAGAACTGTGCTTCCTACACACAAGGGCCATATCTAATTCAACTCTGCTTAGGAAACTGACAAAAACAGTAGTTTCTCTTACGTCCTATACACTGCACTTGCTGAGAACAGAAGAGAGTGCTATTTGCACTGTGTATGGCCAAATGAGCACAATAGTGAATCTCCTTACCAGAGAACAACTCTTGCTACTAGGACCAGAAACTGCATGTGATTCAACTCCGTGGAATTCAACTCTAGCTTGCCTTAAAAGAAACACACTCTGCTTTTGAGAGAGCAGCACTCTTCTACTCTACTGTGTTTCCTATAGAGCCAGAACAGTCAGCTTGCTCAGAACTAAAGAACTCTGCTTCCTACACACAAGGGCCATATCTAATTCAACTCTGCTTAGGAAACTGACAAGAACAGTAGTTTCTCTTACATCCATTACACTGCATTTGCTGGGATAAGATGCGAGTGCTATTTGCACTGTGTAAGGCCAATTGAGCACAATAGTGACTCTCCTTACCAGAAAACAACTCTTGGTGCTAGGACCAGAAACTGCATGTGATTCAACTCCATTTATGAAAGGGAATTCAACTCTAGCTTGCCTTACAAGAAACACACTCTGCTTTTGAGAAAGTAGCACAATTCTACTCTACTGTGTTTCCTATATAGCCAGAACAGTCAGCTTGCTCAGAACTAAAGAAGTGTGCTTCTTACACACAAGGGCCATATCTAATTCAACTCTGCTTAGGAAACTGACAAGAACAGTAGTTTCTCTTGCGTCCAATACACTGCATTTGCTGGGATAAGATGCGAGTGCTATTTGCACTGTGTAAGGCCAATTGAGCACAATAGTGTATCTCCTTCCCAGAAAACAACTTTTGCTGCTAGGACCAGAAACTGCATGTGATTCAACTCCGTTTATGAAAGGGAAATCAACTCTAGCTCACCTTACAAGAAACACACTCTGCTTTAGAGAAAGCAGCACTCTTCTACTCTACTGTGTTTCCTATAGAGCCAGAGCAGTCAGCTTGCTCAGAACCAAAGAACTGTGCTTCCTACACACAATGGCCATAACTAGTTCAACTCTGCTTAGGAAACTGACAAGAACAGTAGTTTCTCTTGTGTCCAATACAATGCACTTGCTGGGTACAGACGCGAGTGCTATTTCCACTGTGTATGGCCAAATGAGCACAATAGTGACTCTCCTTACCAGAAAACAACTCTTGGTGCTAGGACCAGAAACTGCATGTGATTCAACTCCGTTTATGAAAGGGAATTCAACTCTAGCTTGCCTTACAAGAAACACACTCTGCTTTTGAGAAAGCAGCACTCTTCTACTCTACTGTGTTTCCTATATAGCCAGAACAGTCAGCTTGCTCAGAACTAAAGAAGTGTGCTTCTTACACACAAGGGCCATATCTAATTCAACTCTGCTTAGGAAACTGACAAGAACAGTAGTTTCTCTTGCGTCCAATACACTGCTTTTGCTGGGATAAGACGCGAGTGCTATTTGCACTGTGTAAGGCCAATTGAGCACAATAGTGTATCTCCTTCCAGAAAACAACTTTTGCTGCTAGGACCAGAAACTGCATGTGATTCAACTCCGTGGAATTCAACTCTAGCTTGCCTTAAAAGAAACACACTCTGCTTTTGAGAGAGCAGCACTCTTCTACTCTACTGTGTTTCCTATAGAGCCAGAAAAGTCAGCTTGCTCAGAACTAAAGAACTGTGCTTCCTACACACAAGGGCCATATCTAATTCAACTCTGCTTAGGAAACTGACAAGAACAGTAGTTTCTCTTGCGTCCATTACACTGCATTTGCTGGGAACAGACGCGAGTGCTATTTGCACTGTGTAAGGCCAATTGAGCACAATAGTGAATCTCCTTACCAGAAAACAACTTTTGCTGCTAGGACCAGAAACTGCATGTGATTCAACTCCGTTTATGAAAGGGAAATCACCTCTAGCTCACCTTACAAGAAACACACTCTGCTTTAGAGAAAGCAGCCCTCTTCTACTCTACTGTGTTTCCTATAGAGCCAGAACAGTCAGCTTGCTCAGGACCAAAGAACTGTGCTTCCTACACACAATGGCCATAACTATTTCAACTCTGCTTAGGAAACTGACAAAAACAGTAGTTTCTCTTGCGTCCAATACACTGCACTTGCTGAGAACAGAAGCGAGTGCTATTTGCACTGTGTGTGGCCAAATGAGCACAATAGTGAATCTCCTTACCAGAAAACAACTCTTGCTACTAGGACCACAAACTGCATGTGATTCAACTCCGTTTATGAAAGGGAATTCAACTCTAGCTCGCCTTACAAGAAACACACTCTGCTTTTGAGAAAGCAGCACTCTTCTACTCTACTCTGTTTCCTATATAGCCAGAACAGTCAGCTTGCTCAGAACCAAAGAACTGTGCTTCCTACACACAATGGCCATAACTAGTTCAACTCTGCTTAGGAAACTGACAAGAACAGTAGTTTCTCTTGCGTAGAATACAATGCCCTTGCTGGGTACAGACGCGAGTGCTATTTGCACTGTGTATGGCCAAATGAGCACAACAGTGACTCACCTTACCAGAAAACAACTCTTGGTGCTAGGACCAGAAACTGCATGTGATTCAACTCCGTTTATGAAAGGGAATTCAACTCTAGCTTGCCTTACAAGAAACACACTCTGCTTTAGAGAAAGCAGCACTCTTCTACTCTACTGTGTTTCCTATATAGCCAGAACAGTCAGCTTGCTCAGAACTAAAGAAGTGTGCTTCTTACACACAAGGGCCATATCTAATTCAACTCTGCTTAGGAAACTGACAAGAACAGTAGTTTCTCTTGCGTCCAATACACTGCATTTGCTGGGATAAGATGCGAGTGCTATTTGCACTGTGTAAGGCCAATTGAGCACAATAGTGTATCTCCTTCCCAGAAAAAAACTTTTGCTGCTAGGACCTGAAACTGCATGTGATTCAACTCCGTTTATGAAAGGGAAATCAACTCTAGCTCGCCTTACAAGAAACACACTCTGCTTTAGAGAAAGCAGCACTCTTCTACTCTACTGTGTTTCCTATATAGCCAGAACTGTCAGCTTGCTCAGAACTAAAGAACTGTGCTTTCTACACACAAGGGCCATATCTAATTCAACTCTGCTTAGGAAACTGACAAGAACAGTAGTTTCTCTTGCGTCCAATACACTGCATTTGCTGGGAAGAGACGCGAGTGCTATTTGCAATGTGTATGGCCAATTGAGCACAATAGTGACTCTCCTTACCAGAAAACAACTCTTGCTGCTAGGACCACAAACTGCATGTGATTCAACTCCGTTTATGAAAGGGAATTAAACTCCAGCTTGCCTTACAAGAAACACACTCTGCTTTTGAGAAAGCAGCACAATTCTACTCTACTGTGTTTCCTATATAGCCAGAACAGTCAGCTTTCTCAGAATCAAACAACTGTGCTTCCTACACACAAGGGCCATATCTAATTCAACTCTGCTTAGGAAACTGACAAAAACAGTATTTTCTCTTGCGTCCTATACACTGCACTTGCTGAGAACAGAAGCGAGTGCTATTTGCACTGTGTAAGGCCAATTGAGCACAATAGTGAATCTCCTTAAAAGAAAACAACTTTTGCTGCTAGGACCAGAAACTGCATGTGATTCAACTCCGTTTATGAAAGGGAAATCAACTCTAGCTCACCTTACAAGAAACACACTCTGCTTTAGAGAAAGCAGCACTCTTCTACTCTACTGTGTTTCCTATAGAGCCAGAGCAGTCAGCTTGCTCAGAACCAAAGAACTGTGCTTCCTACACACAATGGCCATAACTATTTCAACTCTGCTTAGGAAACTGACAAGAACAGTAGTTTCTCTTGTGTCCAATACAATGCACTTGCTGGGTACAGACGCGAGTGCTATTTCCACTGTGTATGGCCAAATGAGCACAATAGTGACTCTCCTTACCAGAAAACAACTCTTGGTGCTAGGACCAGAAACTGCATGTGATTCAACTCCGTTTATGAAAGGGAATTCAACTCTAGCTTGCCTTACAAGAAACACACTCTGCTTTTGAGAAAGCAGCACTCTTCTACTCTACTGTGTTTCCTATATAGCCAGAACAGTCAGCTTGCTCAGAACTAAAGAAGTGTGCTTCTTACACACAAGGGCCATATCTAATTCAACTCTGCTTAGGAAACTGACAAGAACAGTAGTTTCTCTTGCGTCCAATACACTGCTTTTGCTGGGATAAGACGCGAGTGCTATTTGCACTGTGTAAGGCCAATTGAGCACAATAGTGTATCTCCTTCCAGAAAACAACTTTTGCTGCTAGGACCAGAAACTGCATGTGATTCAACTCCGTGGAATTCAACTCTAGCTTGCCTTAAAAGAAACACACTCTGCTTTTGAGAGAGCAGCACTCTTCTACTCTACTGTGTTTCCTATAGAGCCAGAAAAGTCAGCTTGCTCAGAACTAAAGAACTGTGCTTCCTACACACAAGGGCCATATCTAATTCAACTCTGCTTAGGAAACTGACAAAAACAGTAGTTTCTCTTGCGTCCTATACACTGCACTTGCTGAGAACAGAAGCGAGTGCTATTTGCACTGTGTATGGCCAAATGAGCACAATAGTGAATCTCCTTACCAGAGAACAAGTCTTGCTACTAGGACCAGAAACTGCATGTGATTCAACTCCGTGGAATTCAACTCTAGATTGCCTTACAAGAAACACACTCTGCTTTTGTGAGAGCAGCACTCTTCTACTCTACTGTGTTTCCTATAGAGCCAGAACAGTCAGCTTGCTCAGAACTAAAGAACTGTGCTTCCTACACACAAGGGCCATATCTAATTCAACTCTGCTTAGGAAACTGACAAGAACAGTAGTTTCTCTTGCGTCCATTACACTGCATTTGCTGGGAACAGACGCGAGTGCTATTTGCACTGTGTAAGGCCAATTGAGCACAATAGTGAATCTCCTTACCAGAAAACAACTTTTGCTGCTAGGACCAGAAACTGCATGTGATTCAACTCCGTTTATGAAAGGGAAATCAACTCTAGCTCGCCTTACAAGAAACACACTCTGCTTTAGAGAAAGCAGCACTCTTCTACTCTACTGTGTTTCCTATAGAGCCAGAACAGTCATCTTGCTCAGAACCAAAGAACTGTGCTTCCTACACACAATGGCCATAACTATTTCAACTCTGCTTAGGAAACTGACAAGAACAGTAGTTTCTCTTGTGTCCAATACAATGCACTTGCTGGGTACAGACGCGAGTGCTATTTCCACTGTGTATGGCCAAATGAGCACAATAGTGACTCTCCTTACCAGAAAACAACTCTTGGTGCTAGGACCAGAAACTGCATGTGATTCAACTCCGTTTATGAAAGGGAATTCAACTCTAGCTTGCCTTACAAGAAACACACTCTGCTTTTGAGAAAGCAGCACTCTTCTCCTCTACTGTGTTTCCTATAGAGCCAGAACAGTCAGCTTGCTCAGAACTAAAGAAGTGTGCTTCTTACACACAAGGGCCATATCTAATTCAACTCTGCTTAGGAAACTGACAAGAACAGTAGTTTCTCTTGCGTCCAATACACTGCTTTTGCTGGGAAGAGACGCGAGTGCTATTTACACTGTGTAAGGCCAATTGAGCACAATAGTGTATCTCCTTCCCAGAAAACAACTTTTGCTGCTAGGATCTGAAACTGCATGTGATTCAACTCCGTTTATGAAAGGGAAATCAACTCTAGCTCGCCTTACAAGAAACACACTCTGCTTTAGAGAAAGCAGCACTCTTCTACTCTACTGTGTTTCCTATATAGCCAGAACTGTCAGCTTGCTCAGAACTAAAGAACTGTGCTTTCTACACACAAGGGCCATATCTAATTCAACTCTGCTTAGGAAACTGACAAGAACAGTAGTTTCTCTTGCGTCCAATACACTGCATTTGCTGGGCAGAGACGCGAGTGCTATTTGCAATGTGTATGGCCAATTGAGCACAATAGTGACTCTCCTTACCAGAAAACAACTCTTGCTGCTAGGACCACAAACTGCATGTGATTCAACTCCGTTTATGAAAGGGAATTAAACTCTAGCTTGCCTTACAAGAAACACACTCTGCTTTAGAGAAAGCAGCACAATTCTACTCTACTGTGTTTCCTATATAGCCAGAACAGTCAGCTTTCTCACAATCAAAGAACTGTGCTTCCTACACACAAGGGCCATATCTAATTCAACTCTGCTTAGGAAACTGACAAAAACAGTAGTTTCTCTTGCGTCCTATACACTGCACTTGCTGAGAACAGAAGCGAGTGCTATTTGCACTGTGTATGGCCAAATGAGCACAATAGTGAATCTCCTTACCAGAGAACAACTCTTGCTACTAGGACCAGAAACTGCATGTGATTCAACTCCGTGGAATTCAACTCTAGCTTGCCTTAAAAGAAACACACTCTGCTTTTGAGAGAGCAGCACTCTTCTACTCTACTGTGTTTCCTATAGAGCCAGAACAGTCAGCTTGCTCAGAACTAAAGAACTGTGCTTCCTACACACAAGGGCCATATCTAATTCAACTCTGCTTAGGAAACTGACAAGAACAGTAGTTTCTCTTGCGTCCAATACACTGCATTTGCTGGGATAAGATGCGAGTGCTATTTGCACTGTGTAAGGCCAATTGAGCACAATAGTGAATCTCCTTACCAGAAAACAACTTTTGCTGCTAGGACCAGAAACTGCATGTGATTCAACTCCGTTTATGAAAGGGAAATCAACTCTAGCTCGCCTTACAAGAAACACACTCTGCTTTAGAGAAAGCAGCACTCTTCTACTCTACTGTGTTTCCTATAGAGCCAGAACAGTCAGCTTGCTCAGAACCAAAGAACTGTGCTTCCTACACACAATGGCCATAACTATTTCAACTCTGCTTAGGAAACTGACAAGAACAGTAGTTTCTCTTGTGTCCAATACAATGCACTTGCTGGGTACAGACGCGAGTGCTATTTCCACTGTGTATGGCCAAATGAGCACAATAGTGACTCTCCTTACCAGAAAACAACTCTTGGTGCTAGGACCAGAAACTGCATGTGATTCAACTCCGTTTATGAAAGGGAATTCAACTCTAGCTTGCCTTACAAGAAACACACTCTGCTTTTGAGAAAGCAGCACAATTCTACTCTACTGTGTTTCCTATATAGCCAGAACAGTCAGCTTTCTCACAATCAAAGAACTGTGCTTCCTACACACAAGGGCCATATCTAATTCAACTCTGCTTAGGAAACTGACAAAAACAGTAGTTTCTCTTGCGTCCTATACACTGCACTTGCTGAGAACAGAAGCGAGTGCTATTTGCACTGTGTATGGCCAAATGAGCACAATAGTGAATCTCCTTACCAGAGAACAAGTCTTGCTACTAGGACCAGAAACTGCATGTGATTCAACTCCGTGGAATTCAACTCTAGCTTGCCTTACAAGAAACACACTCTGCTTTTGAGAGAGCAGCACTCTTCTACTCTACTGTGTTTCCTATAGAGCCAGAACAGTCAGCTTGCTCAGAACTAAAGAACTGTGCTTCCTACACACAAGGGCCATATCTAATTCAACTCTGCTTAGGAAACTGACAAGAACAGTAGTTTCTCTTGCGTCCATTACACTGCATTTGCTGGGAACAGACGCGAGTGCTATTTGCACTGTGTAAGGCCAATTGAGCACAATAGTGAATCTCCTTACCAGAAAACAACTTTTGCTGCTAGGACCAGAAACTGCATGTGATTCAACTCCGTTTATGAAAGGGAAATCAACTCTAGCTCGCCTTAAAGAAACACACTCTGCTTTAGAGAAAGCAGCACTCTTCTACTCTACTGTGTTTCCTATAGAGCCAGAACAGTCATCTTGCTCAGAACCAAAGAACTGTGCTTCCTACACACAATGGCCATAACTATTTCAACTCTGCTTAGGAAACTGACAAGAACAGTAGTTTCTCTTGTGTCCAATACAATGCACTTGCTGGGTACAGACGCGAGTGCTATTTCCACTGTGTATGGCCAAATGAGCACAATAGTGACTCTCCTTACCAGAAAACAACTCTTGGTGCTAGGACCAGAAACTGCATGTGATTCAACTCCGTTTATGAAAGGGAATTCAACTCTAGCTTGCCTTACAAGAAACACACTCTGCTTTTGAGAAAGCAGCACTCTTCTCCTCTACTGTGTTTCCTATAGAGCCAGAACAGTCAGCTTGCTCAGAACTAAAGAAGTGTGCTTCTTACACACAAGGGCCATATCTAATTCAACTCTGCTTAGGAAACTGACAAGAACAGTAGTTTCTCTTGCGTCCAATACACTGCTTTTGCTGGGAAGAGACGCGAGTGCTATTTACACTGTGTAAGGCCAATTGAGCACAATAGTGTATCTCCTTCCCAGAAAACAACTTTTGCTGCTAGGATCTGAAACTGCATGTGATTCAACTCCGTTTATGAAAGGGAAATCAACTCTAGCTCGCCTTACAAGAAACACACTCTGCTTTAGAGAAAGCAGCACTCTTCTACTCTACTGTGTTTCCTATATAGCCAGAACTGTCAGCTTGCTCAGAACTAAAGAACTGTGCTTTCTACACACAAGGGCCATATCTAATTCAACTCTGCTTAGGAAACTGACAAGAACAGTAGTTTCTCTTGCGTCCAATACACTGCATTTGCTGGGAAGAGACGCGAGTGCTATTTGCAATGTGTATGGCCAATTGAGCACAATAGTGACTCTCCTTACCAGAAAACAACTCTTGCTGCTAGGACCACAAACTGCATGTGATTCAACTCCGTTTATGAAAGGGAATTAAACTCTAGCTTGCCTTACAAGAAACACACTCTGCTTTAGAGAAAGCAGCACAATTCTACTCTACTGTGTTTCCTATATAGCCAGAACAGTCAGCTTTCTCACAATCAAAGAACTGTGCTTCCTACACACAAGGGCCATATCTAATTCAACTCTGCTTAGGAAACTGACAAAAACAGTAGTTTCTCTTGCGTCCTATACACTGCACTTGCTGAGAACAGAAGCGAGTGCTATTTGCACTGTGTATGGCCAAATGAGCACAATAGTGAATCTCCTTACCAGAGAACAAGTCTTGCTACTAGGACCAGAAACTGCATGTGATTCAACTCCGTGGAATTCAACTCTAGCTTGCCTTACAAGAAACACACTCTGCTTTTGAGAGAGCAGCACTCCTCTACTCTACTGTGTTTCCTATAGAGCCAGAACAGTCAGCTTGCTCAGAACTAAAGAACTGTGCTTCCTACACACAAGGGCCATATCTAATTCAACTCTGCTTAGGAAACTGACAAGAACAGTAGTTTCTCTTGCGTCCATTACACTGCATTTGCTGGGAACAGACGCGAGTGCTATTTGCACTGTGTAAGGCCAATTGAGCACAATAGTGAATCTCCTTACCAGAAAACAACTTTTGCTGCTAGGACCAGAAACTGCATGTGATTCAACTCCGTTTATGAAAGGGAAATCAACTCTAGCTCGCCTTACAAGAAACACACTCTGCTTTAGAGAAAGCAGCACTCTTCTACTCTACTGTGTTTCCTATAGAGCCAGAACAGTCAGCTTGCTCAGAACCAAAGAACTGTGCTTCCTACACACAATGGCCATAACTATTTCAACTCTGCTTAGGAAACTGACAAGAACAGTAGTTTCTCTTGTGTCCAATACAATGCACTTGCTGGGTACAGACGCGAGTGCTATTTCCACTGTGTATGGCCAAATGAGCACAATAGTGACTCTCCTTACCAGAAAACAACTCTTGGTGCTAGGACCAGAAACTGCATGTGATTCAACTCCGTTTATGAAAGGGAATTCAACTCTAGCTTGCCTTACAAGAAACACACTCTGCTTTTGAGAAAGCAGCACTCTTCTCCTCTACTGTGTTTCCTATAGAGCCAGAACAGTCAGCTTGCTCAGAACTAAAGAAGTGTGCTTCTTACACACAAGGGCCATATCTAATTCAACTCTGCTTAGGAAACTGACAAAAACAGTAGTTTCTCTTGCGTCCTATACACTGCACTTGCTGAGAACAGAAGCGAGTGCTATTTGCACTGTGTATGGCCAAATGAGCACAATAGTGAATCTCCTTACCAGAGAACAAGTCTTGCTACTAGGACCAGAAACTGCATGTGATTCAACTCCGTGGAATTCAACTCTAGCTTGCCTTACAAGAAACACACTCTGCTTTTGAGAGAGCAGCACTCTTCTACTCTACTGTGTTTCCTATAGAGCCAGAACAGTCAGCTTGCTCAGAACTAAAGAACTGTGCTTCCTACACACAAGGGCCATATCTAATTCAACTCTGCTTAGGAAACTGACAAGAACAGTAGTTTCTCTTGCGTCCATTACACTGCATTTGCTGGGAACAGACGCGAGTGCTATTTGCACTGTGTAAGGCCAATTGAGCACAATAGTGAATCTCCTTACCAGAAAACAACTTTTGCTGCTAGGACCAGAAACTGCATGTGATTCAACTCCGTTTATGAAAGGGAAATCAACTCTAGCTCGCCTTACAAGAAACACACTCTGCTTTAGAGAAAGCAGCACTCTTCTACTCTACTGTGTTTCCTATAGAGCCAGAACAGTCATCTTGCTCAGAACCAAAGAACTGTGCTTCCTACACACAATGGCCATAACTATTTCAACTCTGCTTAGGAAACTGACAAGAACAGTAGTTTCTCTTGTGTCCAATACAATGCACTTGCTGGGTACAGACGCGAGTGCTATTTCCACTGTGTATGGCCAAATGAGCACAATAGTGACTCTCCTTACCAGAAAACAACTCTTGGTGCTAGGACCAGAAACTGCATGTGATTCAACTCCGTTTATGAAAGGGAATTCAACTCTAGCTTGCCTTACAAGAAACACACTCTGCTTTTGAGAAAGCAGCACTCTTCTACTCTACTGTGTTTCCTATAGAGCCAGAACAGTCAGCTTGCTCAGAACTAAAGAAGTGTGCTTCTTACACACAAGGGCCATATCTAATTCAACTCTGCTTAGGAAACTGACAAGAACAGTAGTTTCTCTTGCGTCCAATACACTGCTTTTGCTGGGAAGAGACGCGAGTGCTATTTACACTGTGTAAGGCCAATTGAGCACAATAGTGTATCTCCTTCCCAGAAAACAACTTTTGCTGCTAGGACCAGAAACTGCATGTGATTCAACTCCGTTTATGAAAAGGAAATGAACTCTAGCTCGCCTTACAAGAAACACACTCTGCTTTAGAAAAGCAGCACTCTTCTACTCTACTGTGTTTCCTATATAGCCAGAACTGTCAGCTTGCTCAGAACTAAAGACCTGTGCTTTCTCCACACAATGGCCATAACTATTTCAACTCTGCTTAGGAAACTGACAAGAACAGTAGTTTCTCTTGCGTCCAATACACTGCATTTGCTGGGAAGAGACGCGAGTGCTATTTGCAATGTGTATGGCCAATTGAGCACAATAGTGACTCTCCTTACCAGAAAACAACTCTTGCTACTAGGACCACAAACTGCATGTGATTCAACTCCGTTTATGAAAGGGAACTCAACTCTAGCTTGCCTTACAAGAAACACACTCTGCTTTAGAGAAAGCAGCACAATTCTACTCTACTGTGTTTCCTATATAGCCAGAACAGTCAGCTTGCTCAGAACTAAAGAAGTGTGCTTCTTACACACAAGGGCCATATCTAATTCAACTCTGCTTAGGAAACTGACAAGAACAGTAGTATCTCTTGCGTCCAATACACTGCATTTGCTGGGATAAGATGCGAGTGCTATTTGCACTGTGTAAGCCCAACTGAGCACAATAGTGTATCTCCTTCCCAGAAAACAACTTTTGCTGCTAGGACCTGAAACTGCATGTGATTCAACTCCGTTTATGAAAGGGAAATCAACTCTAGCTCGCCTTACAAGAAACACACTCTGCTTTAGAGAAAGCAGCACTCTTCTACTCTACTGTGTTTCCTATATAGCCAGAACTGTCAGCTTGCTCAGAACTAAAGAACTGTGCTTTCTACACACAAGGGCCATATCTAATTCAACTCTGCTTAGGAAACTGACAAGAACAGTAGTTTCTCTTGCGTCCAATACACTGCATTTGCTGGGAAGAGACGCGAGTGCTATTTGCAATGTGTATGGCCAATTGAGCACAATAGTGACTCTCCTTACCAGAAAAAAACTCTTGCTGCTAGGACCACAAACTGCATGTGATTCAACTCCGTTTATGAAAGGGAATTAAACTCTAGCTTGCCTTACAAGAAACACACTCTGCTTTAGAGAAAGCAGCACAATTCTACTCTACTGTGTTTCCTATATAGCCAGAACAGTCAGCTTGCTCAGAACTAAAGAAGTGTGCTTCTTACACACAAGGGCCATATCTAATTCAACTCTGCTTAGGAAACTGACAAGAACAGTAGTTTCTCTTGCGTCCAATACACTGCATTTGCTGGGATAAGATGCGAGTGCTATTTGCACTGTGTAAGGCCAATTGAGCACAATAGTGAATCTCCTTACCAGAGAACAAGTCTTGCTACTAGGACCAGAAACTGCATGTGATTCAACTCCGTGGAATTCAACTCTAGATTGCCTTACAAGAAACACACTCTGCTTTTGAGAGAGCAGCACTCTTCTACTCTACTGTGTTTTCTATAGAGCCAGAACAGTCAGCTTGCTCAGAACTAAAGAACTGTGCTTCCTACACACAAGGGCCATATCTAATTCAACTCTGCTTAGGAAACTGACAAGAACAGTAGTTTCTCTTGCGTCCATTACACTGCATTTGCTGGGAACAGACGCGAGTGCTATTTGCACTGTGTAAGGCCAATTGAGCACAATAGTGAATCTCCTTAGCAGAAAACAACTTTTGCTGCTAGGACCAGAAACTGCATGTGATTCAACTCCGTTTATGAAAGGGAAATCAACTCTAGCTCGCCTTACAAGAAACACACTCTGCTTTAGAGAAAGCAGCACTCTTCTACTCTACTGTGTTTCCTATAGAGCCAGAACAGTCAGCTTGCTCAGAACTAAAGAAGTGTGCTTCTTACACACAAGGGCCATATCTAATTCAACTCTGCTTAGGAAACTGACAAGAACAGTAGTTTCTCTTGCGTCCAATACACTGCTTTTGCTGGGAAGAGACGCGAGTGCTATTTACACTGTGTAAGGCCAATTGAGCACAATAGTGTATCTCCTTCCCAGAAAACAACTTTTGCTGCTAGGATCTGAAACTGCATGTGATTCAACTCCGTTTATGAAAGGGAAATCAACTCTAGCTCGCCTTACAAGAAACACACTCTGCTTTAGAGAAAGCAGCACTCTTCTACTCTACTGTGTTTCCTATATAGCCAGAACAGTCAGCTTTCTCACAATCAAAGAACTGTGCTTCCTACACACAAGGGCCATATCTAATTCAACTCTGCTTAGGAAACTGACAAAAACAGTAGTTTCTCTTGCGTCCTATACACTGCACTTGCTGAGAACAGAAGCGAATGCTATTTGCACTGTGTATGGCCAAATGAGCACAATAGTGAATCTCCTTACCAGAAAACAACTCTTGCTACTAGGACCAGAAACTACATGTCATTCAAGTCCGTGGAATTCAACTCTAGCTTGCCTTAAAAAAACACACTCTGCTTTAGAGAAAGCAGCACTCTTCTACTCTACTGTGTTTCCTATATAGCCAGAACTGTCAGATTGCTCAGAACTAAAGAACTGTGCTTCCTACACACAAGGGCCATATCTAATTCAACTCTGCTTAGGAAACTGACAAGAACAGTAGTTTCTCTTGCGTCCAATACACTGCTTTTGCTGGGATAAGACTCGAGTGCTATTTGCACTGTGTAAGGCCAATTGAGCACAATAGTGTATCTCCTTACCAGAAAACAACTTTTGCTGCTAGGACCTGAAACTGCATGTGATTCAACTCCATTTATGAAAGGGAAATCAACTCTAGCTCGCCTTACAAGAAACACACTCTGCTTTAGAGAAAGCAGCACTCTTCTACTCTACTGTGTTTCCTATATAGCCAGAACTGTCAGCTTGCTCATAACTAAAGAACTGTGCTTCCTACACACAAGGGCCATATCTAATTCAACTATGCTTATGAAACTGACAAGAACAGTAGTTTCTCTTGCGTCCAATACACTGCATTTGCTGGGAAGAGACGCGAGTGCTATTTGCAATGTGTATGGCCAATTGAGCACAATAGTGACTCTCCTTACCAGAAAACAACTCTTGCTGCTAGGACCACAAACTGCATGTGATTCAACTCCGTTTATGAAAGGGAACTCAACTCTAGCTTGCCTTACAAGAAACACACTCTGCTTTAGAGAAAGCAGCACAATTCTACTCTACTGTGTTTCCTATATAGCCAGAACAGTCAGATTTCTCACAATCAAAGAACTGTGCTTCCTACACACAAGGGCCATATCTAATTCAACTCTGCTTAGGAAACTGACAAAAACAGTAGTTTCTCTTGCGTCCTATACACTGCACTTGCTGAGAACAGAAGCGAGTGCTATTTGCACTGTGTATGGCCAAATGAGCACAATAGTGAATTTCCTTACCAGAGAACAACTCTTGCTACTAGGACCAGAAACTGCATGTGATTCAACTCCGTGGAATTCAACTCTAGCTTGCCTTAAAAGAAACACACTCTGCTTTTGAGAGAGCAGCACTCTTCTACTCTACTGTGTTTCCTATAGAGCCAGAACAGTCAGCTTGCTCAGAACTAAAGAACTGTGCTTCCTACACACAAGGGCCATATCTAATTCAACTCTGCTTAGGAAACTGACAAGAACAGTAGTTTCTCTTGCGTCCATTACACTGCATTTGCTGGGAACAGACGCGAGTGCTATTTGCACTGTATAAGGCCAATTGAGCACAATAGTGAATCTCCTTACCAGAAAACAACTTTTGCTGCTAGGACCAGAAACTGCATGTGATTCAACTCCGTTTATGAAAGGGAAATCAACCCTAGCTCGCCTTACAAGAAACACACTCTGCTTTAGAGAAAGCAGCACTCTTCTACTCTACTGTGTTTCCTATATAGCCAGAACTGTCAGCTTGCTCAGAACTAAAGAACTGTGCTTTCTACACACAATGGCCATAACTATTTCAACTCTGCTTAGGAAACTGACAAGAACAGTAGTTTCTCTTGCGTCCAATACACTGCATTTGCTGGGAAGAGACGCGAGTGCTATTTGCAATGTGTATGGCCAATTGAGCACAATAGTGACTCTCCTTACCAGAAAACAACTCTTGCTGCTAGGACCACAAACTGCATGTGATTCAACTCCGTTTATGAAAGGGAATAAAACTCTAGCTTGCCTTACAAGAAACACACTCTGCTTTTGAGAAAGCTGCACTCTTCTACTATACTGTGTTTCCTATATAGCCAGAACAGTCAGCTTGCTCAGAACCAAAGAACTGTGCTTCCTACACTCACGGGCCATATCTAATTCAACTCTGCTTAGGTAACTGACAAGAACAGTAGTTTTTCTTGCGTCCAATACACTGTACTTGCTGAGAACAGAAGCGAGTGCTCTTTGCACTTTGTATGGCCAAATGAGCACAATAGTGAATCTCCTTACCAGAAAACAACTCTTGCTACTAGGACCAGAAACTACATGTCATTCAAGTCCGTGGAATTCAACTCTAGCTTGCCTTAAAAAAAACACACTCTGCTTTAGAGAAAGCAGCACTCTTCTACTCTACTGTGTTTCCTATATAGCCAGAACAGTCAGCTTTCTCACAATCAAAGAACTGTGCTTCCTACACACAAGGGCCATATCTAATTCAACTCTGCTTAGGAAACTGACAAAAACAGTAGTTTCTCTTGCGTCCTATACACTGCACTTGCTGAGAACAGAAGCGAGTGCTATTTGCACTGTGTATGGCCAAATGAGCACAATAGTGAATCTCCTTACCAGAGAACAACTCTTGCTACTAGGACCAGAAACTGCATGTGATTCAACTCCGTGGAATTCAACTCTAGCTTGCCTTAAAAGAAACACACTCTGCTTTAGAGAAAGCAGCACTCTTCTACTCTACTGTGTTTCCTATAGAGCCAGAACAGTCAGCTTGCTCAGAACTAAAGAACTGTGCTTCCTACACACAAGGGCCATATCTAATTCAACTCTGCTTAGGAAACTGACAAGAACAGTAGTTTCTCTTGCGTCCATTACACTGCATTTGCTGGGAACAGACGCGAGTGCTATTTGCACTGTGTAAGGCCAATTGAGCACAATAGTGAATCTCCTTACCAGAAAACAACTTTTGCTGCTAGGACCAGAAACTGCATGTGATTCAACTCCGTTTATGAAAGGGAAATCAACTCTAGCTCGCCTTACAAGAAACACACTCTGCTTTAGAGAAAGCAGCACTCTTCTACTCTACTGTGTTTCCTATAGAGCCAGAACAGTCAGCTTGCTCAGAACCAAAGAACTGTGCTTCCTACACACAATGGCCATAACTATTTCAACTCTGCTTAGGAAACTGACAAGAACAGTAGTTTCTCTTGTGTCCAATACAATGCACTTGCTGGGTACAGACGCGAGTGCTATTTCCACTGTGTATGGCCAAATGAGCACAATAGTGACTCTCCTTACCAGAAAACAACTCTTGGTGCTAGGACCAGAAACTGCATGTGATTCAACTCCGTTTATGAAAGGGAATTCAAATCTAGCTTGCCTTACAAGAAACACACTCTGCTTTTGAGAAAGCAGCACTCTTCTACTCTACTGTGTTTCCTATAGAGCCAGAACAGTCAGCTTGCTCAGAACTAAAGAAGTGTGCTTCTTACACACAAGGGCCATATCTAATTCAACTCTGCTTAGGAAACTGACAAGAACAGTAGTTTCTCTTGCGTCCAATACACTGCATTTGCTGGGAAGAGACGCGAGTGCTATTTGCAATGTGTATGGCCAATTGAGCACAATAGTGACTCTCCTTACCAGAAAACAACTCTTGCTGCTAGGACCACAAACTGCATGTGATTCAACTCCGTTTATGAAAGGGAATTCAACTCTAGCTTGCCTTACTAGAAACACACTCTGCTTTAGAGAAAGCAGCACAATTCTACTCTACTGTGTTTAATATATAGCCAGAACAGTCAGCTTGCTCAGAATCAAAGAACTGTCCTTCCTACACACAAGGGCCATATCTAATTCAACTCTGCTTAGGAAACTGACAAAAACAGTAGTTTCTCTTACGTCCTATACACTGCACTTGCTGAGAACAGAAGAGAGTGCTATTTGCACTGTGTATGGCCAAATGAGCACAATAGTGAATCTCCTTACCAGAAAACAACTCTTGGTGCTACGACCAGAAACTGCATGTGATTCAACTCCGTTTATGAAAGGGAATTCAACTCTAGCTTGCCTTACAAGAAACACACTCTGCTTTTGAGAAAGCAGCACTCTTCTCCTCTACTGTGTTTCCTATAGAGCCAGAACAGTCAGCTTGCTCAGAACTAAAGAAGTGTGCTTCTTACACACAAGGGCCATATCTAATTCAACTCTGCTTAGGAAACTGACAAAAACAGTAGTTTCTCTTGCGTCCTATACACTGCACTTGCTGAGAACAGAAGCGAGTGCTATTTGCACTGTGTATGGCCAAATGAGCACAATAGTGAATCTCCTTACCAGAGAACAAGTCTTGCTACTAGGACCAGAAACTGCATGTGATTCAACTCCGTGGAATTCAACTCTAGCTTGCCTTACAAGAAACACACTCTGCTTTTGAGAGAGCAGCACTCTTCTACTCTACTGTGTTTCCTATAGAGCCAGAACAGTCAGCTTGCTCAGAACTAAAGAACTGTGCTTCCTACACACAAGGGCCATATCTAATTCAACTCTGCTTAGGAAACTGACAAGAACAGTAGTTTCTCTTGCGTCCATTACACTGCATTTGCTGGGAACAGACGCGAGTGCTATTTGCACTGTGTAAGGCCAATTGAGCACAATAGTGAATCTCCTTACCAGAAAACAACTTTTGCTGCTAGGACCAGAAACTGCATGTGATTCAACTCCGTTTATGAAAGGGAAATCAACTCTAGCTCGCCTTACAAGAAACACACTCTGCTTTAGAGAAAGCAGCACTCTTCTACTCTACTGTGTTTCCTATAGAGCCAGAACAGTCATCTTGCTCAGAACCAAAGAACTGTGCTTCCTACACACAATGGCCATAACTATTTCAACTCTGCTTAGGAAACTGACAAGAACAGTAGTTTCTCTTGTGTCCAATACAATGCACTTGCTGGGTACAGACGCGAGTGCTATTTCCACTGTGTATGGCCAAATGAGCACAATAGTGACTCTCCTTACCAGAAAACAACTCTTGGTGCTAGGACCAGAAACTGCATGTGATTCAACTCCGTTTATGAAAGGGAATTCAACTCTAGCTTGCCTTACACGAAACACACTCTGCTTTTGAGAAAGCAGCACTCTTCTACTCTACTGTGTTTCCTATAGAGCCAGAACAGTCAGCTTGCTCAGAACTAAAGAAGTGTGCTTCTTACACACAAGGGCCATATCTAATTCAACTCTGCTTAGGAAACTGACAAGAACAGTAGTTTCTCTTGCGTCCAATACACTGCTTTTGCTGGGAAGAGACGCGAGTGCTATTTACACTGTGTAAGGCCAATTGAGCACAATAGTGTATCTCCTTCCCAGAAAACAACTTTTGCTGCTAGGACCAGAAACTGCATGTGATTCAACTCCGTTTATGAAAAGGAAATGAACTCTAGCTCGCCTTACAAGAAACACACTCTGCTTTAGAAAAGCAGCACTCTTCTACTCTACTGTGTTTCCTATATAGCCAGAACTGTCAGCTTGCTCAGAACTAAAGAACTGTGCTTTCTCCACACAATGGCCATAACTATTTCAACTCTGCTTAGGAAACTGACAAGAACAGTAGTTTCTCTTGCGTCCAATACACTGCATTTGCTGGGAAGAGACGCGAGTGCTATTTGCAATGTGTATGGCCAATTGAGCACAATAGTGACTCTCCTTACCAGAAAACAACTCTTGCTACTAGGACCACAAACTGCATGTGATTCAACTCCGTTTATGAAAGGGAACTCAACTCTAGCTTGCCTTACAAGAAACACACTCTGCTTTAGAGAAAGCAGCACAATTCTACTCTACTGTGTTTCCTATATAGCCAGAACAGTCAGCTTGCTCAGAACTAAAGAAGTGTGCTTCTTACACACAAGGGCCATATCTAATTCAACTCTGCTTAGGAAACTGACAAGAACAGTAGTATCTCTTGCGTCCAATACACTGCATTTGCTGGGATAAGATGCGAGTGCTATTTGCACTGTGTAAGCCCAACTGAGCACAATAGTGTATCTCCTTCCCAGAAAACAACTTTTGCTGCTAGGACCTGAAACTGCATGTGATTCAACTCCGTTTATGAAAGGGAAATCAACTCTAGCTCGCCTTACAAGAAACACACTCTGCTTTAGAGAAAGCAGCACTCTTCTACTCTACTGTGTTTCCTATATAGCCAGAACTGTCAGCTTGCTCAGAACTAAAGAACTGTGCTTTCTACACACAAGGGCCATATCTAATTCAACTCTGCTTAGGAAACTGACAAGAACAGTAGTTTCTCTTGCGTCCAATACACTGCATTTGCTGGGAAGAGACGCGAGTGCTATTTGCAATGTGTATGGCCAATTGAGCACAATAGTGACTCTCCTTACCAGAAAAAAACTCTTGCTGCTAGGACCACAAACTGCATGTGATTCAACTCCGTTTATGAAAGGGAATTAAACTCTAGCTTGCCTTACAAGAAACACACTCTGCTTTAGAGAAAGCAGCACAATTCTACTCTACTGTGTTTCCTATATAGCCAGAACAGTCAGCTTGCTCAGAACTAAAGAAGTGTGCTTCTTACACACAAGGGCCATATCTAATTCAACTCTGCTTAGGAAACTGACAAGAACAGTAGTTTCTCTTGCGTCCAATACACTGCATTTGCTGGGATAAGATGCGAGTGCTATTTGCACTGTGTAAGGCCAATTGAGCACAATAGTGAATCTCCTTACCAGAGAACAAGTCTTGCTACTAGGACCAGAAACTGCATGTGATTCAACTCCGTGGAATTCAACTCTAGATTGCCTTACAAGAAACACACTCTGCTTTTGAGAGAGCAGCACTCTTCTACTCTACTGTGTTTTCTATAGAGCCAGAACAGTCAGCTTGCTCAGAACTAAAGAACTGTGCTTCCTACACACAAGGGCCATATCTAATTCAACTCTGCTTAGGAAACTGACAAGAACAGTAGTTTCTCTTGCGTCCATTACACTGCATTTGCTGGGAACAGACGCGAGTGCTATTTGCACTGTGTAAGGCCAATTGAGCACAATAGTGAATCTCCTTAGCAGAAAACAACTTTTGCTGCTAGGACCAGAAACTGCATGTGATTCAACTCCGTTTATGAAAGGGAAATCAACTCTAGCTCGCCTTACAAGAAACACACTCTGCTTTAGAGAAAGCAGCACTCTTCTACTCTACTGTGTTTCCTATAGAGCCAGAACAGTCAGCTTGCTCAGAACTAAAGAAGTGTGCTTCTTACACACAAGGGCCATATCTAATTCAACTCTGCTTAGGAAACTGACAAGAACAGTAGTTTCTCTTGCGTCCAATACACTGCTTTTGCTGGGAAGAGACGCGAGTGCTATTTACACTGTGTAAGGCCAATTGAGCACAATAGTGTATCTCCTTCCCAGAAAACAACTTTTGCTGCTAGGATCTGAAACTGCATGTGATTCAACTCCGTTTATGAAAGGGAAATCAACTCTAGCTCGCCTTACAAGAAACACACTCTGCTTTAGAGAAAGCAGCACTCTTCTACTCTACTGTGTTTCCTATATAGCCAGAACTGTCAGCTTGCTCAGAACTAAAGAACTGTGCTTTCTACACACAAGGGCCATATCTAATTCAACTCTGCTTAGGAAACTGACAAGAACAGTAGTTTCTCTTGCGTCCAATACACTGCATTTGCTGGGAAGAGACGCGAGTGCTATTTGCAATGTGTATGGCCAATTGAGCACAATAGTGACTCTCCTTACCAGAAAACAACTCTTGCTGCTAGGACCACAAACTGCATGTGATTCAACTCCGTTTATGAAAGGGAATTAAACTCTAGCTTGCCTTACAAGAAACACACTCTGCTTTTGAGAAAGCAGCACAATTCTACTCTACTGTGTTTCCTATATAGCCAGAACAGTCAGCTTTCTCACAATCAAAGAACTGTGCTTCCTACACACAAGGGCCATATCTAATTCAACTCTGCTTAGGAAACTGACAAAAACAGTAGTTTCTCTTGCGTCCTATACACTGCACTTGCTGAGAACAGAAGCGAATGCTATTTGCACTGTGTATGGCCAAATGAGCACAATAGTGAATCTCCTTACCAGAAAACAACTCTTGCTACTAGGACCAGAAACTACATGTCATTCAAGTCCGTGGAATTCAACTCTAGCTTGCCTTAAAAAAACACACTCTGCTTTAGAGAAAGCAGCACTCTTCTACTCTACTGTGTTTCCTATATAGCCAGAACTGTCAGATTGCTCAGAACTAAAGAACTGTGCTTCCTACACACAAGGGCCATATCTAATTCAACTCTGCTTAGGAAACTGACAAGAACAGTAGTTTCTCTTGCGTCCAATACACTGCTTTTGCTGGGATAAGACTCGAGTGCTATTTGCACTGTGTAAGGCCAATTGAGCACAATAGTGTATCTCCTTACCAGAAAACAACTTTTGCTGCTAGGACCTGAAACTGCATGTGATTCAACTCCATTTATGAAAGGGAAATCAACTCTAGCTCGCCTTACAAGAAACACACTCTGCTTTAGAGAAAGCAGCACTCTTCTACTCTACTGTGTTTCCTATATAGCCAGAACTGTCAGCTTGCTCATAACTAAAGAACTGTGCTTCCTACACACAAGGGCCATATCTAATTCAACTATGCTTATGAAACTGACAAGAACAGTAGTTTCTCTTGCGTCCAATACACTGCATTTGCTGGGAAGAGACGCGAGTGCTATTTGCAATGTGTATGGCCAATTGAGCACAATAGTGACTCTCCTTACCAGAAAACAACTCTTGCTGCTAGGACCACAAACTGCATGTGATTCAACTCCGTTTATGAAAGGGAACTCAACTCTAGCTTGCCTTACAAGAAACACACTCTGCTTTAGAGAAAGCAGCACAATTCTACTCTACTGTGTTTCCTATATAGCCAGAACAGTCAGATTTCTCACAATCAAAGAACTGTGCTTCCTACACACAAGGGCCATATCTAATTCAACTCTGCTTAGGAAACTGACAAAAACAGTAGTTTCTCTTGCGTCCTATACACTGCACTTGCTGAGAACAGAAGCGAGTGCTATTTGCACTGTGTATGGCCAAATGAGCACAATAGTGAATTTCCTTACCAGAGAACAACTCTTGCTACTAGGACCAGAAACTGCATGTGATTCAACTCCGTGGAATTCAACTCTAGCTTGCCTTAAAAGAAACACACTCTGCTTTTGAGAGAGCAGCACTCTTCTACTCTACTGTGTTTCCTATAGAGCCAGAACAGTCAGCTTGCTCAGAACTAAAGAACTGTGCTTCCTACACACAAGGGCCATATCTAATTCAACTCTGCTTAGGAAACTGACAAGAACAGTAGTTTCTCTTGCGTCCATTACACTGCATTTGCTGGGAACAGACGCGAGTGCTATTTGCACTGTATAAGGCCAATTGAGCACAATAGTGAATCTCCTTACCAGAAAACAACTTTTGCTGCTAGGACCAGAAACTGCATGTGATTCAACTCCGTTTATGAAAGGGAAATCAACCCTAGCTCGCCTTACAAGAAACACACTCTGCTTTAGAGAAAGCAGCACTCTTCTACTCTACTGTGTTTCCTATATAGCCAGAACTGTCAGCTTGCTCAGAACTAAAGAACTGTGCTTTCTACACACAATGGCCATAACTATTTCAACTCTGCTTAGGAAACTGACAAGAACAGTAGTTTCTCTTGCGTCCAATACACTGCATTTGCTGGGAAGAGACGCGAGTGCTATTTGCAATGTGTATGGCCAATTGAGCACAATAGTGACTCTCCTTACCAGAAAACAACTCTTGCTGCTAGGACCACAAACTGCATGTGATTCAACTCCGTTTATGAAAGGGAATAAAACTCTAGCTTGCCTTACAAGAAACACACTCTGCTTTTGAGAAAGCTGCACTCTTCTACTATACTGTGTTTCCTATATAGCCAGAACAGTCAGCTTGCTCAGAACCAAAGAACTGTGCTTCCTACACTCACGGGCCATATCTAATTCAACTCTGCTTAGGTAACTGACAAGAACAGTAGTTTTTCTTGCGTCCAATACACTGTACTTGCTGAGAACAGAAGCGAGTGCTCTTTGCACTTTGTATGGCCAAATGAGCACAATAGTGAATCTCCTTACCAGAAAACAACTCTTGCTACTAGGACCAGAAACTACATGTCATTCAAGTCCGTGGAATTCAACTCTAGCTTGCCTTAAAAAAAACACACTCTGCTTTAGAGAAAGCAGCACTCTTCTACTCTACTGTGTTTCCTATATAGCCAGAACTGTCAGATTGCTCAGAACTAAAGAACTGTGCTTCCTACACACAAGGGCCATATCTAATTCAACTCTGCTTAGGAAACTGACAAGAACAGTAGTTTCTCTTGCATCCAATACACTGCATTTGCTGGGAAGAGACGCGAGTGCTATTTGCAATGTGTATGGCCAATTGAGCACAATAGTGACTCTCCTTACCAGAAAACAACTCTTGTTGCTAGGACCACAAACTGCATGTGATTCAACACCGTTTATGAAAGGGAATTAAACTCTAGCTTGCCTTACAAGAAACACACTCTGCTTTTGAGAAAGCAGCACAATTCTACTCTACTGTGTTTCCTATATAGCCAGAACAGTCAGCTTTCTCACAATCAAAGAACTGTGCTTCCTACACACAAGGGCCATATCTAATTCAACTCTGCTTAGGAAACTGACAAAAACAGTAGTTTCTCTTGCGTCCTATACACTGCACTTGCTGAGAACAGAAGCGAGTGCTATTTGCACTGTGTATGGCCAAATGAGCACAATAGTGAATCTCCTTACCAGAGAACAACTCTTGCTACTAGGACCAGAAACTGCATGTGATTCAACTCCGTGGAATTCAACTCTAGCTTGCCTTAAAAGAAACACACTCTGCTTTAGAGAAAGCAGCACTCTTCTACTCTACTGTGTTTCCTATAGAGCCAGAACAGTCAGCTTGCTCAGAACTAAAGAACTGTGCTTCCTACACACAAGGGCCATATCTAATTCAACTCTGCTTAGGAAACTGACAAGAACAGTAGTTTCTCTTGCGTCCATTACACTGCATTTGCTGGGAACAGACGCGAGTGCTATTTGCACTGTGTAAGGCCAATTGAGCACAATAGTGAATCTCCTTACCAGAAAACAACTTTTGCTGCTAGGACCAGAAACTGCATGTGATTCAACTCCGTTTATGAAAGGGAAATCAACTCTAGCTCGCCTTACAAGAAACACACTCTGCTTTAGAGAAAGCAGCACTCTTCTACTCTACTGTGTTTCCTATAGAGCCAGAACAGTCAGCTTGCTCAGAACCAAAGAACTGTGCTTCCTACACACAATGGCCATAACTATTTCAACTCTGCTTAGGAAACTGACAAGAACAGTAGTTTCTCTTGTGTCCAATACAATGCACTTGCTGGGTACAGACGCGAGTGCTATTTCCACTGTGTATGGCCAAATGAGCACAATAGTGACTCTCCTTACCAGAAAACAACTCTTGGTGCTAGGACCAGAAACTGCATGTGATTCAACTCCGTTTATGAAAGGGAATTCAAATCTAGCTTGCCTTACAAGAAACACACTCTGCTTTTGAGAAAGCAGCACTCTTCTACTCTACTGTGTTTCCTATAGAGCCAGAACAGTCAGCTTGCTCAGAACTAAAGAAGTGTGCTTCTTACACACAAGGGCCATATCTAATTCAACTCTGCTTAGGAAACTGACAAGAACAGTAGTTTCTCTTGCGTCCAATACACTGCATTTGCTGGGAAGAGACGCGAGTGCTATTTGCAATGTGTATGGCCAATTGAGCACAATAGTGACTCTCCTTACCAGAAAACAACTCTTGCTGCTAGGACCACAAACTGCATGTGATTCAACTCCGTTTATGAAAGGGAATTCAACTCTAGCTTGCCTTACTAGAAACACACTCTGCTTTAGAGAAAGCAGCACAATTCTACTCTACTGTGTTTAATATATAGCCAGAACAGTCAGCTTGCTCAGAATCAAAGAACTGTCCTTCCTACACACAAGGGCCATATCTAATTCAACTCTGCTTAGGAAACTGACAAAAACAGTAGTTTCTCTTACGTCCTATACACTGCACTTGCTGAGAACAGAAGAGAGTGCTATTTGCACTGTGTATGGCCAAATGAGCACAATAGTGAATCTCCTTACCAGAGAACAACTCTTGCTACTAGGACCAGAAACTGCATGTGATTCAACTCCGTGGAATTCAACTCTAGCTTGCCTTAAAAGAAACACACTCTGCTTTTGAGAGAGCAGCACTCTTCTACTCTACTGTGTTTCCTATAGAGCCAGAACAGTCAGCTTGCTCAGAACTAAAGAACTCTGCTTCCTACACACAAGGGCCATATCTAATTCAACTCTGCTTAGGAAACTGACAAGAACAGTAGTTTCTCTTACGTCCATTACACTGCATTTGCTGGGATAAGATGCGAGTGCTATTTGCACTGTGTAAGGCCAATTGAGCACAATAGTGACTCTCCTTACCAGAAAACAACTCTTGGTGCTAGGACCAGAAACTGCATGTGATTCAACTCCATTTATGAAAGGGAATTCAACTCTAGCTTGCCTTACAAGAAACACACTCTGCTTTTGAGAAAGTAGCACAATTCTACTCTACTGTGTTTCCTATATAGCCAGAACAGTCAGCTTGCTCAGAACTAAAGAAGTGTGCTTCTTACACACAAGGGCCATATCTAATTCAACTCTGCTTAGGAAACTGACAAGAACAGTAGTTTCTCTTGCGTCCAATACACTGCATTTGCTGGGATAAGATGCGAGTGCTATTTGCACTGTGTAAGGCCAATTGAGCAGAATAGTGTATCTCCTTCCCAGAAAACAACTTTTGCTGCTAGGACCAGAAACTGCATGTGATTCAACTCCGTTTATGAAAGGGAAATCAACTCTAGCTCACCTTACAAGAAACACACTCTGCTTTAGAGAAAGCAGCACTCTTCTACTCTACTGTGTTTCCTATAGAGCCAGAGCAGTCAGCTTGCTCAGAACCAAAGAACTGTGCTTCCTACACACAATGGCCATAACTAGTTCAACTCTGCTTAGGAAACTGACAAGAACAGTAGTTTCTCTTGTGTCCAATACAATGCACTTGCTGGGTACAGACGCGAGTGCTATTTCCACTGTGTATGGCCAAATGAGCACAATAGTGACTCTCCTTACCAGAAAACAACTCTTGGTGCTAGGACCAGAAACTGCATGTGATTCAACTCCGTTTATGAAAGGGAATTCAACTCTAGCTTGCCTTACAAGAAACACACTCTGCTTTTGAGAAAGCAGCACTCTTCTACTCTACTGTGTTTCCTATATAGCCAGAACAGTCAGCTTGCTCAGAACTAAAGAAGTGTGCTTCTTACACACAAGGGCCATATCTAATTCAACTCTGCTTAGGAAACTGACAAGAACAGTAGTTTCTCTTGCATCCAATACACTGCTTTTGCTGGGATAAGACGCGAGTGCTATTTGCACTGTGTAAGGCCAATTGAGCACAATAGTGTATCTCCTTCCAGAAAACAACTTTTGCTGCTAGGACCAGAAACTGCATGTGATTCAACTCCGTGGAATTCAACTCTAGCTTGCCTTAAAAGAAACACACTCTGCTTTTGAGAGAGCAGCACTCTTCTACTCTACTGTGTTTCCTATAGAGCCAGAAAAGTCAGCTTGCTCAGAACTAAAGAACTGTGCTTCCTACACACAAGGGCCATATCTAATTCAACTCTGCTTAGGAAACTGACAAGAACAGTAGTTTCTCTTGCGTCCATTACACTGCATTTGCTGGGAACAGACGCGAGTGCTATTTGCACTGTGTAAGGCCAATTGAGCACAATAGTGAATCTCCTTACCAGAAAACAACTTTTGCTGCTAGGACCAGAAACTGCATGTGATTCAACTCCGTTTATGAAAGGGAAATCACCTCTAGCTCACCTTACAAGAAACACACTCTGCTTTAGAGAAAGCAGCCCTCTTCTACTCTACTGTGTTTCCTATAGAGCCAGAACAGTCAGCTTGCTCAGGACCAAAGAACTGTGCTTCCTACACACAATGGCCATAACTATTTCAACTCTGCTTAGGAAACTGACAAAAACAGTAGTTTCTCTTGCGTCCAATACACTGCACTTGCTGAGAACAGAAGCGAGTGCTATTTGCACTGTGTATGGCCAAATGAGCACAATAGTGAATCTCCTTACCAGAAAACAACTCTTGCTACTAGGACCACAAACTGCATGTGATTCTACTCCGTTTATGAAAGGGAATTCAACTCTAGCTCGCCTTACAAGAAACACACTCTGCTTTTGAGAAAGCAGCACTCTTCTACTCTACTCTGTTTCCTATATAGCCAGAACAGTCAGCTTGCTCAGAACCAAAGAACTGTGCTTCCTACACACAATGGCCATAACTAGTTCAACTCTGCTTAGGAAACTGACAAGAACAGTAGTTTCTCTTGCGTAGAATACAATGCCCTTGCTGGGTACAGACGCGAGTGCTATTTGCACTGTGTATGGCCAAATGAGCACAACAGTGACTCACCTTACCAGAAAACAACTCTTGGTGCTAGGACCAGAAACTGCATGTGATTCAACTCCGTTTATGAAAGGGAATTCAACTCTAGCTTGCCTTACAAGAAACACACTCTGCTTTTGAGAAAGCAGCACTCTTCTACTCTACTGTGTTTCCTATATAGCCAGAACAGTCAGCTTGCTCAGAACTAAAGAAGTGTGCTTCTTACACACAAGGGCCATATCTAATTCAACTCTGCTTAGGAAACTGACAAGAACAGTAGTTTCTCTTGCGTCCAATACACTGCATTTGCTGGGATAAGATGCGAGTGCTATTTGCACTGTGTAAGGCCAATTGAGCACAATAGTGTATCTCCTTCCCAGAAAAAAACTTTTGCTGCTAGGACCTGAAACTGCATGTGATTCAACTCCGTTTATGAAAGGGAAATCAACTCTAGCTCGCCTTACAAGAAACACACTCTGCTTTAGAGAAAGCAGCACTCTTCTACTCTACTGTGTTTCCTATATAGCCAGAACTGTCAGCTTGCTCAGAACTAAAGAACTGTGCTTTCTACACACAAGGGCCATATCTAATTCAACTCTGCTTAGGAAACTGACAAGAACAGTAGTTTCTCTTGCGTCCAATACACTGCATTTGCTGGGAAGAGACGCGAGTGCTATTTGCAATGTGTATGGCCAATTGAGCACAATAGTGACTCTCCTTACCAGAAAACAACTCTTGCTGCTAGGACCAGAAACTGCATGTGATTCAACTCCGTTTATGAAAGGGAATTAAACTCCAGCTTGCCTTACAAGAAACACACTCTGCTTTTGAGAAAGCAGCACAATTCTACTCTACTGTGTTTCCTATATAGCCAGAACAGTCAGCTTTCTCAGAATCAAACAACTGTGCTTCCTACACACAAGGGCCATATCTAATTCAACTCTGCTTAGGAAACTGACAAAAACAGTAGTTTCTCTTGCGTCCTATACACTGCACTTGCTGAGAACAGAAGCGAGTGCTATTTGCACTGTGTAAGGCCAATTGAGCACAATAGTGAATCTCCTTAAAAGAAAACAACTTTTGCTGCTAGGACCAGAAACTGCATGTGATTCAACTCCGTTTATGAAAGGGAAATCAACTCTAGCTCACCTTACAAGAAACACACTCTGCTTTAGAGAAAGCAGCACTCTTCTACTCTACTGTGTTTCCTATAGAGCCAGAGCAGTCAGCTTGCTCAGAACCAAAGAACTGTGCTTCCTACACACAATGGCCATAACTATTTCAACTCTGCTTAGGAAACTGACAAGAACAGTAGTTTCTCTTGTGTCCAATACAATGCACTTGCTGGGTACAGACGCGAGTGCTATTTCCACTGTGTATGGCCAAATGAGCACAATAGTGACTCTCCTTACCAGAAAACAACTCTTGGTGCTAGGACCAGAAACTGCATGTGATTCAACTCCGTTTATGAAAGGGAATTCAACTCTAGCTTGCCTTACAAGAAACACACTCTGCTTTTGAGAAAGCAGCACTCTTCTACTCTACTGTGTTTCCTATATAGCCAGAACAGTCAGCTTGCTCAGAACTAAAGAAGTGTGCTTCTTACACACAAGGGCCATATCTAATTCAACTCTGCTTAGGAAACTGACAAGAACAGTAGTTTCTCTTGCGTCCAATACACTGCTTTTGCTGGGATAAGACGCGAGTGCTATTTGCACTGTGTAAGGCCAATTGAGCACAATAGTGTATCTCCTTCCAGAAAACAACTTTTGCTGCTAGGACCAGAAACTGCATGTGATTCAACTCCGTGGAATTCAACTCTAGCTTGCCTTAAAAGAAACACACTCTTCTTTTGAGAGAGCAGCACTCTTCTACTCTACTGTGTTTCCTATAGAGCCAGAAAAGTCAGCTTGCTCAGAACTAAAGAACTGTGCTTCCTACACACAAGGGCCATATCTAATTCAACTCTGCTTAGGAAACTGACAAGAACAGTAGTTTCTCTTGCGTCCATTACACTGCATTTGCTGGGAACAGACGCGAGTGCTATTTGCACTGTGTAAGGCCAATTGAGCACAATAGTGAATCTCCTTACCAGAAAACAACTCTTGGTGCTAGGACCAGAAACTGCATGTGATTCAACTCCGTTTATGAATGGGAATTCAACTCTAGCTTGCCTTACAAGAAACACACTCTGCTTTTGAGAAAGCAGCACTCTTCTACTCTACTGTGTTTCCTATATAGCCAGAACAGTCAGCTTGCTCAGAACTAAAGAAGTGTGCTTCTTACACACAAGGGCCATATCTAATTCAACTCTGCTTAGGAAACTGACAAGAACAGTAGTTTCTCTTGCGTCCAATACACTGCTTTTGCTGGGATAAGACGCGAGTGCTATTTGCACTGTGTAAGGCCAATTGAGCACAATAGTGTATCTCCTTCCCAGAAAACATCTTTTGCTGCTAGGACCAGAAACTGCATGTGATTCAACTCCGTTTATGAAAGGAAAATGAACTCTAGCTCGCCTTACAAGAAACACACTCTGCTTTAGAGAAAGCAGCACTCTTCTACTCTACTGTGTTTCCTATATAGCCAGAACTGTCAGCTTGCTCAGAACTAAAGAACTGTGCTTTCTAACACAAGGGCCATATCTAATTCATCTCTGCTTAGGAAACTGACAAGAACAGTAGTTTCTCTTGCGTCCAATACACTGCATTTGCTGGGAAGAGACGCGAGTGCTATTTGCAATGTGTATGGCCAATTGAGCACAATAGTGACTCTCCTTACCAGAAAACAACTCTTGCTTCTAGGACCACAAACTTCATGTGATTCAACTCCGTTTATGAAAGGGAATTCATCTCTAGCTTGCCTTACGAGAAACACACTCTGCTTTAGAGAAAGCAGCACAATTCTACTCTACTGTGTTTCCTATATAGCCAGAACAGTCAGCTTGCTCAGAATCAAAGAACTGTGCTTCCTACACACAAGGGCCATATCTAATTCAACTCTGCTTAGGAAACTGAAAAAAAAGTAGTTTCTCTTGCGTCCTATACACTGCACTTGCTGAGAACAGAAGCGAGTGCTATTTGCACTGTGTATGGCCAAATGAGCACAATAGTGAATCTCCTTACCAGAAAACAACTCTTGCTACTAGGACCAGAAACTGCATGTGATCAACTCCGTGGAATTCAACTCTAGCTTGCCTTAAAAGAAACACACTCTGCTTTTGAGAGATCAGCACTCTTCTACTCTACTGTGTTTCCTATAGAGCCAGAACAGTCAGCTTGCTCAGAACTAAAGAACTGTGCTTCCTACACACAAGGGCCATATCTAATTCAACTCTGCTTAGGAAACTGACAAGAACAGTAGTTTCTATTGCGTCCATTACACTGCATTTGCTGGGAACAGACGCGAGTGCTATTTGCACTGTGTAAGGCCAATTGAGCACAATAGTGAATCTCCTTACCAGAAAACAACTTTTGCTGCTAGGACCAGAAACTGCATGTGATTCAACTCCGTTTATGAAAGGGAATTCAACTCTAGCTTGCCTTACAAGAAACACACTCTGCTTTAGAGAAAGCAGCACTCTTCTACTCTACTGTGTTTCCTATATAGCCAGAACAGTCAGCTTGCTCAGAACTAAAGAACTGTAATTCCTACACACAAGGGCCATATCTAATTCAACTCTGCTTAGGAAACTGACAAAAACAGTAGTTTCTCTTGCGTCCAATACACTGCACTTGCTGAGAACAGAAGCGAGTGCTATTTGCACTGTGTATGGCCAAATGAGCACAATAGTGAATCTCCTTACCAGAATACAACTCTTGCTACTAGGACCAGAAACTGCATGTGATTCAACTCCGTGGAATTCAACTCTAGCTTGCCTTAAAAGAAACACACTCTGCTTTTGAGAAAGCAGCACTCTTCTACTCTACTGTGTTTCCTATAGAGCCAGAACAGTCAGCTTGCTCAGAACTAAAGAACTGTGCTTCCTACACACAAGGGCCATATAAAATTCAACTCTGCTTAGGAAACTGACAAGAACAGTAGTTTCTCTTGTGTCCAATACAATGCACTTGCTGGGTATAGACGCGAGTGCTATTTCCACTGTGTATGGCCAAATGAGCACAATAGTGACTCTCCTTACCAGAAAACAACTCTTGCTGCTAGGACCACAAACTGCATGTGATTCAACTCCGTTTATGAAAGGGAATTCAACTCTAGCTCGCCTTACAAGAAACACACTCTGCTTTAGAGAAAGCAGCACTCTTCTACTCTACTGTGTTTCCTATATAGCCAGAACTGTCAGATTGCTCAGAACTAAAGAACTGTGCTTCCTACACACAAGGGCCATATCTATTTCAACTCTGCTTAGGAAACTGACAAGAACAGTAGTTTCTCTTGCGTCCAATACACTGCATTTGCTGGGATAAGATGCGAGTGCTATTTGCACTGTGTAAGGCCAATTGAGCACAATAGTGACTCTCCTTACCAGAAAACAACTCTTGCTGCTAGGACCACAAACTGCATGTGATTCAACTCTGTTTATGAAAGGGAATTAAACTCTGGCTCGCCTTACAAGAAACACACTCTGCTTTTGAGAAAGCAGCACTCTTCTACTCTACTGTGTTTCCTATAGAGCCAGAACAGTCAGCTTGCTCAGAAACAAAGAACTGTGCTGCCTACACACAATGGCCATAACTAGTTCAACTCTGCTTAGGAAACTGACAAGAACAGTAGTTTCTCTTGTGTCCAATACAATGCACTTGCTGGGTACAGACGCGAGTGCTATTTCCACTGTGTACGGCCAAATGAGCACAATAGTGACTCTCCTTACCAGAAAACAACTCTTGCTGCTAGGACCACAAACTGCATGTGATTCAACTCCGTTTATGAAAGGGAATTCAACTCTGGCTCGCCTTACAAGAAACACACTCTGCTTTAGAGAAAGCAGCACTCTTCTACTATACTGTGTTTCCTATATAGCCAGAACTGTCAGATTGCTCAGAACTAAAGAACTGTGCTTCCTACACACAAGGGCCATATCTAATTCAACTCTGCTTAGGAAACTGACAAGAACAGTAGTTTCTCTTGCGTCCAATACACTGCATTTGCTGGGATAAGATGCGAGTGCTATTTGCACTGTGTAAGGCCAATTGAGCACAATAGTGACTCTCCTTACCAGAAAACAACTCTTGCTGCTAGGACCACAAACTGCATGTGATTCAACTCTGTTTATGAAAGGGAATTAAACTCTGGCTCGCCTTACAAGAAACACACTCTGCTTTTGAGAAAGCAGCACTCTTCTACTCTACTGTGTTTCCTATAGAGCCAGAACAGTCAGCTTGCTCAGAAACAAAGAACTGTGCTTCCTACACACAATGGCCACAACTAGTTCAACTCTGCTTAGGAAACTGACAAGAACAGTAGTTTCTCTTGCGTCCAATACAATGCACTTGCTGGGTACAGACGCGAGTGCTATTTCCACTGTGTACGGCCAAATGAGCACAATAGTGACTCTCCTTACCAGAAAACAACTCTTGCTGCTAGGACCAGAAACTGCATGTGATTCACCTCCGTTTATGACAGGGAATTCAACTCTAGGTTGCCTTACAAGAAACACACTCTGCTTTTGAGAAAGCAGCACTCTTCTACTCTACTGTGTTTCCTATATAGCCAGAACTGTCAGCTTGCTCAGAACTAAAGAACTGTGCTTCCTACACACAAGGGCCATATCTAATTCAACTCTGCTTAGGAAACTGACAAAAACAGTAGTTTCTCTTGCGTCCAATACACTGCACTTGCTGAGAACAGAAGCGAGTGCTATTTGCACTGTGTATGGCCAAATGAGCACAATAGTGAATCTCCTTACCAGAAAACAACTCTTGCTACTAGGACCAGAAACTGCATGTGATTCAACTCCGTGGAATTCAACTCTAGCTTGCCTTAAAAGAAACACACTCTGCTTTTGAGAAAGCAGCACCCTTCTACTCTACTGTGTTTCCTATAGAGCCAGAACAGTCAGCTTGCTCAGAACTAAAGAGCTGTGCTTCCTACACACAAGGGCCATATCTAATTCAACTCTGCTTAGGAAACTGACAAGAACAGTAGTTTCTCTTGTGTCCAATACAATGCACTTGCTGGGTATAGACGCGAGTGCTATTTCCACTGTGTATGGCCAAATGAGCACAATAGTGACTCTCCTTACCAGAAAACAACTCTTGGTGCTAGGACCAGAAACTGCATGTGATTCAACTCCGTGGAATTCAACTCTCGCTTGCCTTAAAAAAACACACTCTGCTTTTGAGAGAGCAGCACTCTTCTACTCTACTGTGTTTCCTATAGAGCCAGAACAGTCAGCTTGCTCAGAACTAAAGAGCTGTGCTTCCTACACACAAGGGCCATATCTAATTCAACTCTGCTTAGGAAACTGACAAGAACAGTAGTTTCTCTTGCGTCCATTACACTGCATTTGCTGGGATAAGACGCGAGTGCTATTTGCACTGTGTAAGGCCAATTGAGCACAATAGTGAATCTCCTTACCAGAAAACAACTTTTGCTGCTAGTACCAGAAACTGCATGTGATTCAACTCCGTTTATGAAAGGGAAATCAACTCTAGCTCGCCTTAAAAGAAACACACTCTGCTTTAGAGAAAGCAGCACTCTTCTACTCTACTGTGTTTCCTATATAGCCAGAACTGTCAGATTGCTCAGAACTAAAGAACTGTGCTTCCTACACACAAGGGCCATATCTAATTCAACTCTGCTTAGGAAACTGACAAAAACAGTAGTTTCTCTTGCGTCCAATACACTGCACTTGCTGAGAACAGAAGCGAGTGCTATTTGCACTGTGTATGGCCAAATGAGCACAATAGTGAATCTCCTTACCAGAAAACAACTCTTGCTACTGGGTCCAGAAACTGCATGTGATTCAAGTCCATGGAATTCAACTCTAGCTTGCCTTAAAAGAAACACACTCTGCTTTTGAGAAAGCAGCACTCTTCTACTCTACTGTGTTTCCTATAGAGCCAGAACAGTCAGCTTGCACAGAACTAAAGAACTGTGCTTCCTACACACAAGGGCCATATCTAATTCAACTCTGCTTATGAAACTGACAAGAACAGTAGTTTCTCTTGCGTCCAATACACTGCATTTGCTGGGAAGAGACGCGAGGGCTATTTGCAATGTGTATGGCCAATTGAGCACAATAGTGACTCTCCTTACCAGAAAACAACTCTTGCTGCTAGGACCACAAACTGCATGTGATTCAACTCCGTTTATGAAAGGGAACTCAACTCTAGCTTGCCTTACAAGAAACACACTCTGCTTTAGAGAAAGCAGCACAATTCTACTCTACTGTGTTTCCTATATAGCCAGAACAGTCAGCTTGCTCAGAACTAAAGAACTGTGCTTCCTACACACAAGGACCATATCTAATTCAACTCTGCTTAGGAAACTGACAAAAACAGTAGTTTCTCTTGCGTCCAATACACTGCACTTGCTGAGAACAGAAGGGAGTGCTATTTGCACTGTGTATGGCCAAATGAGCACAATAGTGAATCTTTTTACCAGAATACAACTCTTGCTACTAGGACCAGAAACTGCATGTGATTCAACTCCGTGGAATTCAACTCTAGCTTGCCTTAAAAGAAACACACTCTGCTTTTGAGAAAGCAGCACTCTTCTACTCTACTGTGTTTCCTATAGAGCCAGAACAGTCAGCTTGCTCAGAACTAAAGAACTGTGCTTCCTACACACAAGGGCCATATAAAATTCAACTCTGCTTAGGAAACTGACAAGAACAGTAGTTTCTCTTGTGTCCAATACAATGCACTTGCTGGGTATAGACGCGAGTGCTATTTCCACTGTGTATGGCCAAATGAGCACAATAGTGACTCTCCTTACCAGAAAACAACTCTTGCTGCTAGGACCACAAACTGCATGTGATTCAACTCCGTTTATGAAAGGGAATTCAACTCTGGCTCGCCTTACAAGAAACACACTCTGCTTTAGAGAAAGCAGCACTCTTCTACTCTACTGTGTTTCCTATATAGCCAGAACTGTCAGATTGCTCAGAACTAAAGAACTGTGCTTCCTACACACAAGGGCCATATCTAATTCAACTCTGCTTAGGAAACTGACAAGAACAGTAGTTTCTCTTGCGTCCAATACACTGCATTTGCTGGGATAAGATGCGAGTGCTATTTGCACTGTGTAAGGCCAATTGAGCACAATAGTGACTCTCCTTACCAGAAAACAACTCTTGCTGCTAGGACCACAAACTGCATGTGATTCAACTCTGTTTATGAAAGGGAATTAAACTCTGGCTCGCCTTACAAGAAACACACTCTGCTTTTGAGAAAGCAGCACTCTTCTACTCTACTGTGTTTCCTATAGAGCCAGAACAGTCAGCTTGCTCAGAAACAAAGAACTGTGCTTCCTACACACAATGGCCACAACTAGTTCAACTCTGCTTAGGAAACTGACAAGAACAGTAGTTTCTCTTGTGTCCAATACAATGCACTTGCTGGGTACAGACGCGAGTGCTATTTCCACTGTGTACGGCCAAATGAGCACAATAGTGACTCTCCTTACCAGAAAACAACTCTTGCTGCTAGGACCAGAAACTGCATGTGATTCACCTCCGTTTATGACAGGGAATTCAACTCTAGGTTGCCTTACAAGAAACACACTCTGCTTTTGAGAAAGCAGCACTCTTCTACTCTACTGTGTTTCCTATATAGCCAGAACTGTCAGCTTGCTCAGAACTAAAGAACTGTGCTTCCTACACACAAGGGCCATATCTAATTCAACTCTGCTTAGGAAACTGACAAGAACAGTAGTTTCTCTTGTGTCCAATACAATGCACTTGCTGGGTATAGACGCGAGTGCTATTTCCACTGTGTATGGCCAAATGAGCACAATAGTGACTCTCCTTACCAGAAAACAACTCTTGGTGCTAGGACCAGAAACTGCATGTGATTCAACTCCGTGGAATTCAACTCTCGCTTGCCTTAAAAAAACACACTCTGCTTTTGAGAGAGCAGCACTCTTCTACTCTACTGTGTTTCCTATAGAGCCAGAACAGTCAGCTTGCTCAGAACTAAAGAGCTGTGCTTCCTACACACAAGGGCCATATCTAATTCAACTCTGCTTAGGAAACTGACAAGAACAGTAGTTTCTCTTGCGTCCATTACACTGCATTTGCTGGGATAAGACGCGAGTGCTATTTGCACTGTGTAAGGCCAATTGAGCACAATAGTGAATCTCCTTACCAGAAAACAACTTTTGCTGCTAGGACCAGAAACTGCATGTGATTCAACTCCGTTTATGAAAGGGAATTCAACTCTAGCTTGCCTTACAAGAAACACACTCTGCTTTAGAGAAAGCAGCACTCTTCTACTCTACTGTGTTTCCTATATAGCCAGAACAGTCAGCTTGCTCAGAACTAAAGAACTGTGCTTCCTACACACAAGGGCCATATCTAATTCAACTCTGCTTAGGAAACTGACAAAAACAGTAGTTTCTCTTGCGTCCAATACACTGCACTTGCTGAGAACAGAAGCGAGTGCTATTTGCACTGTGTATGGCCAAATGAGCACAATAGTGAATCTCCTTACCAGAATACAACTCTTGCTACTAGGACCAGAAACTGCATGTGATTCAACTCCGTGGAATTCAACTCTAGCTTGGCTTAAAAGAAACACACTCTGCTTTAGAGAAAGCAGCACTCTTCTACTCTACTGTGTTTCCTATATAGCCAGAACTGTCAGCTTGCTCAGAACTAAAGAACTGTGCTTTCTACACACAAGGGCCATATCTAATTCAACTCTGCTTAGGAAACTGACAAGAACAGTAGTTTCTCTTGCGTCCAATACACTGCATTTGCTGGGAAGAGACGCGAGTGCTATTTGCAATGTGTATGGCCAATTGAGCACAATAGTGACTCTCCTTACCAGAAAACAACTCTTGCTGCTAGGACCACAAACTGCATGTGATTCAACTCCGTTTATGAAAGGGAATAAACTCTAGCTTGCCTTACAAGAAACACACTCTGCTTTGAGAAAGCAGCACAATTCTACTCTACTGTGTTTCCTTTATAGCCAGAACAGTCAGCTTTCTCACAATCAAAGAACTGTGCTTCCTACACACAAGGGCCATATCTAATTCAACTCTGTTTAGGAAACTGACAAAAACAGTAGTTTCTCTTGCGTCCTATACACTGCACTTGCTGAGAACAGAAGCGAGTGCTATTTGCACTGTGTATGGCCAAATGAGCACAATAGTGAATCTCCTTACCAGAAAACAACTCTTGCTACTAGGACCAGAAACTGCATGTGATTCAACTCCGTGGAATTCAACTCTAGCTTGCCTTAAAAGAAACACAATCTGCTTTTGAGGGAGCAGCACTCTTCTACTCTACTGTGTTTCCTATAGAGCCAGAACAGTCAGCTTGCTCAGAACTAAAGAACTGTGCTTCCTACACACAAGGGCCATATCTAATTCAACTCTGCTTAGGAAACTGACAAGAACAGTAGTTTCTCTTGCGTCCATTACACTGCATTTGCTGGGAACAGACGCGAGTGCTATTTGCACTGTGTAAGGCCAATTGAGCACAATAGTGAATCTCCTTACCAGAAAACAACTTTTGCTGCTAGGACCAGAAACTGCATGTGATTCAACTCCGTTTATGAAAGGGAATTCAACTCTAGCTTGCCTTACAAGAAACACACTCTGCTTTAGAGAAAGCAGCACTCTTCTACTCTACTGTGTTTCCTATATAGCCAGAACAGTCAGCTTGCTCAGAACTAAAGAACTGTGCTTCCTACACACAAGGACCATATCTAATTCAACTCTGCTTAGGAAACTGACAAAAACAGTAGTTTCTCTTGCGTCCAATACTCTGTACTTGCTGAGAACAGAAGCGAGTGCTATTTGCACTGCGTATGGCCAAATGAGCACAATAGTGAATCTCCTTACCAGAAAACAACTCTTGCTACTAGGACCAGAAACTGCATGTGATTCAACTCCGTGGAATTCAACTCTAGCTTGCCTTAAAAGAAACACACTCTGCTTTTGAGAAAGCAGCACCCTTCTACTCTACTGTGTTTCCTATAGAGCCAGAACAGTCAGCTTGCTCAGAACTAAAGAACTGTGCTTCCTACACACAAGGGCCATATCTAATTCAATTCTGCTTAGGAAACTGACAAGAACAGTAGTTTCTCTTGTGTCCAATACAATGCACTTGCTGGGTATAGACGCGAGTGCTATTTCCACTGTGTATGGCCAAATGAGCACAATAGTGACTCTCCTTACCAGAAAAAAAACTCTTGGTGCTAGGACCAGAAACTGCATGTGATTCAACTCTGTGGAATTCAACTCGCGCTTGCCTTAAAAGAAACACACTCTGCTTTTGAGAGAGCAGCACTCTTCTACTCTACTGTGTTTCCTATAGAGCCAGAACAGTCAGCTTGCTCAGAACTAAAGAGCTGTGCTTCCTACACACAAGGGCCATATCTAATTCAACTCTGCTTAGGAAACTGACAAGAACAGTAGTTTCTCTTGCGTCCATTACACTGCATTTGCTGGGATAAGACGCGAGTGCTATTTGCACTGTGTAAGGCCAATTGAGCACAATAGTGAATCTCCTTACCAGAAAACAACTTTTGCTGCCTGGACCAGAAACTGCATGTGATTCAACTCCGTTTATGAAAGGGAATTCAACTCTAGCTTGCCTTACAAGAAACACACTCTGCTTTAGAGAAAGCAGCACTCTTCTACTCTACTGTGTTTCCTATATAGCCAGAACAGTCAGCTTGCTCAGAACTAAAGAACTGTGCTTCCTACACACAAGGGCCATATCTAATTCAACTCTGCTTAGGAAACTGACAAAAACAGTAGTTTCTCTTGCGTCCAATACACTGCACTTGCTGAGAACAGAAGCGAGTGCTATTTGCACTGTGTATGGCCAAATGAGCACAATAGTGAATCTCCTTACCAGAATACAACTCTTGCTACTAGGACCAGAAACTGCATGTGATTCAACTCCGTGGAATTCAACTCTAGCTTGCCTTAAAAGAAACACACTCTGCTTTTGAGAAAGCAGCACTCTTCTACTCTACTGTGTTTCCTATAGAGCCAGAACAGTCAGCTTGCTCAGAACTAAAGAACTGTGCTTCCTACACACAAGGGCCATATAAAATTCAACTCTGCTTAGGAAACTGACAAGAACAGTAGTTTCTCTTGCGTCCAATACACTGCATTTGCTGGGAAGAGACGCGAGTGCTATTTGCAATGTGTATGGCCAATTGAGCACAATAGTGACTCTCCTTACCAGAAAACAACTCTTGCTGCTAGGACCACAAACTGCATGTGATTCAACTCCGTTTATGAAAGGAAACTCAACTCTAGCTTGCCTTACAAGAAACACACTCTGCTTTAGAGAAAGCAGCACAATTCTACTCTACTGTGTTTCCTATATAGCCAGAACAGTCAGCTTGCTCAGAACTAAAGAAGTGTGCTTCTTACACACAAGGGCCATATCTAATTCAACTCTGCTTAGGAAACTGACAAGAACAGTAGTTTCTCTTGCGTCCAATACACTGCATTTGCTGGGATAAGATGTGAGTGCTATTTGCACTGTGTAAGGCCAATTGAGCACAATAGTGTATCTCCTTCCCAGAAAACAACTTTTGCTGCTAGGACCTGAAACTGCATGTGATTCAACTCCGTTTATGAAAGGGAAATCAACTCTAGCTCGCCTTACAAGAAACACACTCTGCTTTAGAGAAAGCAGCACTCTTCTACTCTACTGTGTTTCCTATATAGCCAGAACTGTCAGCTTGCTCAGAACTAAAGAACTGTGCTTTCTACACACAAGGGCCATATCTAATTCAACTCTGCTTAGGAAACTGACAAGAACAGTAGTTTCTCTTGCGTCCAATACACTGCATTTGCTGGGAAGAGACGCGAGTGCTATTTGCAATGTGTATGGCCAATTGAGCACAATAGTGACTCTCCTTACCAGAAAACAACTCTTGCTGCTAGGACCACAAACTGCATGTGATTCAACTCCGTTTATGAAAGGGAATAAACTCTAGCTTGCCTTACAAGAAACACACTCTGCTTTGATAAAGCAGCACAATTCTACTCTACTGTGTTTCCTTTATAGCCAGAACAGTCAGCTTTCTCACAATCAAAGAACTGTGCTTCCTACACACAAGGGCCATATCTAATTCAACTCTGTTTAGGAAACTGACAAAAACAGTAGTTTCTCTTGCGTCGTATACACTGCACTTGCTGAGAACAGAAGCGAGTGCTATTTGCACTGTGTATGGCCAAATGAGCACAATAGTGAATCTCCTTAACAGAAAACAACTCTTGATACTAGGACCAGAAACTGCATGTGATTCAACTCCGTGGAATTCAACTCTAGCTTGCCTTAAAAGAAACACACTCTGCTTTTGATAGAGCAGCACTCTTCTACTCTACTGTGTTTCCTATAGAGCCAGAAGAGTCAGCTTGCTCAGAACTAAAGAACTGTGCTTCCTACACACAAGGGCCATATCTAATTCAACTCTGCTTAGGAAACTGACAAGAACAGTAGTTTCTCTTGCGTCCATTACACTGCATTTGCTGGGAACAGACGCGAGTGCTATTTGCACTGTGTAAGGCCAATTGAGCACAATAGTGAATCTCCTTACCAGAAAACAACTTTTGCTGCTAGGACCAGAAACTGCATGTGATTCAACTCCGTTTATGAAAGGGAAATCAACTCTAGCTCACCTTACAAGAAACACACTCTGCTTTAGAGAAAGCAGCACTCTTCTACTCTACTGTGTTTCCTATAGAGCCAGAACAGTCATCTTGCTCAGAACCAAAGAACTGTGCTTCCTACACACAATGGCCATAACTATTTCAACTCTGCTTAGGAAACTGACAAGAACAGTAGTTTCTCTTGTGTCCAATACAATGCACTTGCTGGGTACAGACGCGAGTGCTATTTCCACTGTGTATGGCCAAATGAGCACAATAGTGACTCTCCTTACCAGAAAACAACTCTTGGTGCTAGGACCAGAAACTGCATGTGATTCAACTCCGTTTATGAAAGGGAATTCAACTCTAGCTTTCCTTACAAGAAACACACTCTGCTTTTGAGAAAGCAGCACTCTTCTACTCTACTGTGTTTACTATATAGCCAGAACAGTCAGCTTGCTCAGAACTAAAGAAGTGGGCTTCTTACACACAAGGGCCATATCTAATTCAACTCTGCTTAGGAAACTGACAAGAACAGTAGTTTCTCTTGCGTCCAATACACTGCTTTTGCTGGGATAAGACGCGAGTGCTATTTGCACTGTGTAAGGCCAATTGAGCAAAACAGTGTATCTCCTTCCCAGAAAACAACTTTTGCTGCTAGGACCAGAAACTGCATGTGATTCAACTCCGTTTATGAAAGGGAAATGAACTCTAGCTCGTCTTACAAGAAACACACTCTGCTTTAGAGAAAGCAGCACTCTTCTACTCTACTGTGTTTCCTATATAGCCAGAACTGTCAGATTGCTCAGAACTAAAGAACTGTGCTTTCTACACACAAGGGCCATATCTAATTCAACTCTGCTTAGGAAACTGACAAGAACAGTAGTTTCTCTTGCGTCCAATACACTGCATTTGCTGGGAAGAGACGCGAGTGCTATTTGCAATGTGTATGGCCAATTGAGCACAATAGTGACTCTCCTTACCAGAAAATAACTCTTGCTTCTAGGACCACAAACTGCATGTGATTCAACTCCGTTTATGAAAGGGAATTCATCTCTAGCTTGCCTTACGAGAAACACACTCTGCTTTAGAGAAAGCAGCACAATTCTACTCTACTGTGTTTCCTATATAGCCAGAACAGTCAGCTTGCTCAGAATCAAAGAACTGTGCTTCCTACACACAAGGGCCATATCTAATTCAACTCTGCTTAGGAAACTGAAAAAAACAGTAGTTTCTCTTGCGTCCTATACACTGCACTTGCTGAGAACAGAAGCGAGTGCTATTTGCACTGTGTATGGCCAAATGAGCACAATAGTGAATCTCCTTACCAGAAAACAACTCTTGCTACTAGGACCAGAAACTGCATGTGATCAACTCCGTGGAATTCAACTCTAGCTTGCCTTAAAAGAAACACACTCTGCTTTTGAGAGAGCAGCACTCTTCTACTCTACTGTGTTTCCTATAGAGCCAGAACAGTCAGCTTGCTCAGAACTAAAGAACTGTGCTTCCTACACACAAGGGCCATATCTAATTCAACTCTGCTTAGGAAACTGACAAGAACAGTAGTTTCTCTTGCGTCCATTACACTGCATTTGCTGGGAACAGACGCGAGTGCTATTTGCACTGTGTAAGGCCAATTGAGCACAATAGTGAATCTCCTTACCAGAAAACAACTTTTGCTGCTAGGACCAGAAACTGCATGTGATTCAACTCCGTTTATGAAAGGGAATTCAACTCTAGCTCACCTTACAAGAAACACACTCTGCTTTAGAGAAAGCAGCACTCTTCTACTCTACTGTGTTTCCTATAGAGCCAGAACAGTCAGCTTGCTCAGAACCAAACAACTGTGCTTCCTACACACAATGGCCATAACTATTTCAACTCTGCTTAGGAAACTGACAAGAACAGTAGTTTCTCTTGTGTCCAATACACTGCACTTACTGGGTACAGACGCGAGTGCTATTTCCACTGTGTATGGCCAAATGAGCACAATAGTGACTCTCCTTACCAGAAAACAACTCTTGGTGCTAGGACCAGAAACTGCATGTGATTCAACTCCGTTTATGAAAGGGAATTCAACTCTAGCTTGCCTTACAAGAAACACACTCTGCTTTTGAGAAAGCAGCACTCTTCTACTCTACTGTGTTTACTATATAGCCAGAACAGTCAGCTTGCTCAGAACTAAAGAAGTGGGCTTCTTACACACAAGGGCCATATCTAATTCAACTCTGCTTAGGAAACTGACAAGAACAGTAGTTTCTCTTGCGTCCAATACACTGCATTTGCTGGGAAGAGACGCGAGTGCTATTTGCAATGTGTATGGCCAATTGAGCACAATAGTGACTCTCCTTACCAGAAAACAACTGTTGCTTCTAGGACCACAAACTGCATGTGATTCAACTCCGTTTATGAAAGGGAAATCAACTCTAGCTCACCTTACAAGAAACACACTCTGCTTTAGAGAAAGCAGCACAATTCTACTCTACTGTGTTTCCTATATAGCCAGAACAGTCAGCTTGCTCAGAATCAAAGAACTGTGCTTCCTACACACAAGGGCCATATCTAATTCAACTCTTCTTAGGAAACTGACAAAAACAGTAGTTTCTCTTGCGTCCTATACACTGCACTTGCTGAGAACAGAAGCGAGTGCTATTTGCACTGTGTAAGGCCAATTGAGCACAATAGTGAATCTCCTTACCAGAAAACAACTTTTGCTGCTAGGACCAGAAACTGCATGTGATTCAACTCCGTTTATGAAAGGGAAATCAACTCTAGCTCGCCTTACAAGAAACACACTCTGCTTTAGAGAAAGCAGCACTCTTCTACTCTACTGTGTTTCCTATATAGCCAGAACTGTCAGCTTGCTCAGAACTAAAGAACTGTGCTTCCTACACACAAGGGCCATATCTAATTCAACTCTGCTTAGGAAACTGACAAGAACAGTAGTTCCTCTTGCGTCCAATACACTGCATTTGCTGGGAACAGACGCGAGTGCTATTTGCACTGTGTATGGCCAATTGAGCACAATAGTGACTCTCCTTACCAGAAAACAACTCTTGCTGCTAGGACCACAAACTGCATGTGATTCAACTCCGTTTATGAAAGGGAATTCAACTCTAGCTTGCCTTACAAGAAACACACTCTGCTTTAGAGAAAGCAGCACTCTTCTACTCTACTGTGTTTCCTATATAGCCAGAACAGTCAGCTTGCTCAGAACTAAAGAACTGTGCTTCCTACACACAAGGGCCATATCTAATTCAACTCTGCTTAGGAAACTGACAAAAACAGTAGTTTCTCTTGCGTCCAATACAATGCCCTTGCTGGGTACAGACGCGAGTGCTATTTGCACTGTGTATGGCCAAATGAGCACAATAGTGACTCTCCTTACCAGAAAACAACTCTTGCTGCTAGGACCAGAAACTGCATGTGATTCAACTCCGTTTATGAAAGGGAATTCAACTCTAGCTTGCCTTACAAGAAACACACTCTGCTTTTGAGAAAGCAGCACTCTTCTACTCTACTGTGTTTCCTATATAGCCAGAACTGTCAGCTTGCTCAGAACTAAAGAACTGTGCTTCCTACACACAAGGGCCATATCTAATTCAACTCTGCTTAGGAAACTGACAAGAACAGTAGTTTCTCTTGCGTCCAATACACTGCATTTGCTGGGAAGAGACGCGAGTGCTATTTGCAATGTGTATGGCCAATTGAGCACAATAGTGACTCTCCTTACCAGAAAACAACTCTTGCTGCTAGGACCACAAACTGCATGTGATTCAACTCCGTTTATGAAAGGGAATAAACTCTAGCTTGCCTTACAAGAAACACACTCTGCTTTTGAGAAAGCAGCACAATTCTACTCTACTGTGTTTCCTTTATAGCCAGAACAGTCAGCTTTCTCAGAATCAAAGAACTGTGCTTCCTACACACAAGGGCCATATCTAATTCAACTCTGCTTAGGAAACTGACAAAAACAGTAGTTTCTCTTGCGTCCTATACACTGCACTTGCTGAGAACAGAAGCGAGTGCTATTTGCACTGTGTATGGCCAAATGAGCACAATAGTGAATCTCCTTACCAGAAAACAACTCTTGCTACTAGGACCAGAAACTGCATGTGATTCAACTCCGTGGAATTCAACTCTAGCTTGCCTTAAAAGAAACACACTCTGCTTTTGAGAGAGCAGCACTCTTCTACTCTACTGTGTTTCCTATAGAGCCAGAACAGTCAGCTTGCTCAGAACTAAAGAACTGTGCTTCCTACACACAAGGGCCATATCTAATTCAACTCTGCTTAGGAAACTGACAAGAACAGTAGTTTCTCTTGCGTCCAATACACTGCACTTGCTGGGTACAGACGCGAGTGCTATTTGCACTGTGTATGGCCAAATGAGCACAATAGTGACTCTCCTTACCAGAAAACAACTCTTGGTGCTAGGACCAGAAACTGCATGTGATTCAACTCCGTTTATGAAAGGGAATTCAACTCTAGCTTGCCTTACAAGAAACACACTCTGCTTTAGAGAAAGCAGCACTCTTCTACTCTACTGTGTTTCCTATATAGCCAGAACAGTCAGCTTGCTCAGAACTAAAGAACTGTGCTTCCTACACACAAGGGCCATATCTAATTCAACTCTGCTTAGGAAACTGACAAAAACAGTAGTTTCTCTTGCGTCCAATACAATGCTTTTGCTGGGATAAGAACTCGAGTGCTATTTGCACTGTGTAAGGCCAATTGAGCACAATAGTGTATCTCCTTACCAGAAAACAACTTTTGCTGCTAGGACCTGAAACTGCATGTGATTCAACTCCATTTATGAAAGGGAAATCAACTCTAGCTCGAATTACAAGAAACACACTCTGCTTTAGAGTAAGCAGCACTCTTCTACTCTACTGTGTTTCCTATATAGCCAGAACTGTCAGCTTGCTCAGAACTAAAGAACTGTGCTTCCTACACACAATGGCCATATCTAATTCAACTCTGCTTAGGAAACTGACAAGAACAGTAGTTTCTCTTGCGTCCAATACACTGCATTTGCTGGGAAGAGACGCGAGTGCTATTTGCAATGTGTATGGCCAATTGAGCACAATAGTGACTCTCCTTACCAGAAAACAACTCTTGCTGCTAGGACCACAAACTGCATGTGATTCAACTCCGTTTATGAAAGGGAATTCAACTCTAGCTCGCCTTACAAGAAACACACTCTGCTTTTGAGAAAGCTTCACTCTTCTACTATACTGTGTTTCCTATAGAGCCAGAACAGTCAGCTTGCTCAGAACCAAAGAACTGTGCTTCCTACACTCACGGGCCATATCTAATTCAACTCTGCTTAGGAAACTGACAAGAACAGTAGTTTCTCTTGCGTCCAATACACTGTACTTGCTGAGAACAGAAGCGAGTGCTCTTTGCACTTTGGCCAAATGAGCACAATAGTGAATCTCCTTACCAGAAAACAACTCTTGCTACTAGGACCAGACACTGCATGTGATTCAACTCCGTGGAATTCAACTCTAGCTTGCCTTAAAAGAAACACACTCTGCTTTTCAGAAAGCAGCACTCTTCTACTCTACTGTGTTTCCTATAGAGCCAGAACAGTCAGCTTGTTCAGAACCAAAGAACTGTGCTTCCTACACAAAAGCTCCATATCTACTTCAACTCTCCTTAGGAAACTGACAAAAACAGTAGTTGCTCTTGCGTCCAATACAATGCACTTGCTGGGTACAGACGCGAGTGCTATTTGCACTGTGTATGGCCAAATGAGCACAATAGTGACTCTCCTTACCAGAAAACAACTCTTGGTGCTAGGACCAGAAACTGCATGTGATTCAACTCCGTTTATGAAAGGGAATTCAACTCTAGCTTGCCTTACAAGAAACACACTCTGCTTTAGAGAAAGCAGCACTCTTCTACTCTACTGTGTTTCCTATATAGCCAGAACAGTCAGCTTGCTCAGAACTAAAGAACTGTGCTTCCTACACACAAGGGCCATATCTAATTCAACTCTGCTTAGGAAACTGACAAAAACAGTAGTTTCTCTTGCGTCCAATACAATGCTTTTGCTGGGATAAGAACTCGAGTGCTATTTGCACTGTGTAAGGCCAATTGAGCACAATAGTGTATCTCCTTACCAGAAAACAACTTTTGCTGCTAGGACCTGAAACTGCATGTGATTCAACTCCATTTATGAAAGGGAAATCAACTCTAGCTCGAATTACAAGAAACACACTCTGCTTTAGAGTAAGCAGCACTCTTCTACTCTACTGTGTTTCCTATATAGCCAGAACTGTCAGCTTGCTCAGAACTAAAGAACTGTGCTTCCTACACACAATGGCCATATCTAATTCAACTCTGCTTAGGAAACTGACAAGAACAGTAGTTTCTCTTGCGTCCAATACACTGCATTTGCTGGGAAGAGACGCGAGTGCTATTTGCAATGTGTATGGCCAATTGAGCACAATAGTGACTCTCCTTACCAGAAAACAACTCTTGCTGCTTGGACCACAAACTGCATGTGATTCAACTCCGTTTATGAAAGGGAACTCAACTCTAGCTTGCCTTACAAGAAACACACTCTGCTTTAGAGAAAGCAGCACAATTCTACTCTACTGTGTTTCTTATATAGCAAGAACAGTCAGCTTCCTCAGAACTAAAGAACTGTGCTTCCTACACACAAGGGCCATATCTAATTCAACTCTGCTTAGGAAACTGACAAAAACAGTAGTTTCTCTTGCGTCCTATACACTGCACTTGCTGAGAACAGAAGCGAGTGCTATTTGCACTGTGTATGGCCAAATGAGCACAATAGTGAATCTCCTTACCAGAAAACAACTCTTGCTACTAGGCCCAGAAACTGCATGTGATTCAACTCCGTGGAATTCAACTCTCGCTTGCCTTAAAAGAAACACACTCTGCTTTTGAGAGAGCAGCACTCTTCTACTCTACTGTTTCCTATAGAGCCAGAACAGTCAGCTTGCTCAGAACTAAAGAGCTGTGCTTCCTACACACAAGGGCCATATCTAATTCAACTCTGCTTAGGAAACTGACAAGAACAGTAGCTTCTCTTGCGTCCAATACACTGCATTTGCTGGGAAGAGACGCGAGTGCTATTTGCAATGTGTATGGCCAATTGAGCACAATAGTGACTCTCCTTACCAGAAAACAACTCTTGCTGCTAGGACCACAAACTGCATGTGATTCAACTCCGTTTATGAAAGGGAATTCAACTCTAGCTCGCCTTACAAGAAACACACTCTGCTTTTGAGAAAGCTGCACTCTTCTACTATACTGTGTTTCCTATAGAGCCAGAACAGTCAGCTTGCTCAGAACCAAAGAACTGTGCTTCCTACACTCACGGGCCATATCTAATTCAACTCTGCTTAGGAAACTGACAAGAACAGTAGTTTCTCTTGCGTCCAATACACTGTACTTGCTGAGAACAGAAGCGAGTGCTCTTTGCACTTTGGCCAAATGAGCACAATAGTGAATCTCCTTACCAGAAAACAACTCTTGCTACTAGGACCAGACACTGCATGTGATTCAACTCCGTGGAATTCAAATCTAGCTTGCCTTAAAAGAAACACACTCTGCTTTTCAGAAAGCAGCACTCTTCTACTCTACTGTGTTTCCTATAGAGCCAGAACAGTCAGCTTGTTCAGAACCAAAGAACTGTGCTTCCTACACAAAAGCTCCATATCTACTTCAACTCTCCTTAGGAAACTGACAAAAACAGTAGTTGCTCTTGCGTCCAATACAATGCACTTGCTGGGTACAGACGCGAGTGCTATTTGCACTGTGTATGGCCAAATGAGCACAATAGTGACTCTCCTTACCAGAAAACAACTCTTGGTGCTAGGACCAGAAACTGCATGTGATTCAACTCCGTTTATGAAAGGGAATTCAACTCTAGCTTGCCTTACAAGAAACACACTCTGCTTTAGAGAAAGCAGCACTCTTCTACTCTACTGTGTTTCCTATATAGCCAGAACAGTCAGCTTGCTCAGAACTAAAGAACTGTGCTTCCTACACACAAGGGCCATATCTAATTCAACTCTGCTTAGGAAACTGACAAAAACAGTAGTTTCTCTTGCGTCCAATACAATGCTTTTGCTGGGATAAGAACTCGAGTGCTATTTGCACTGTGTAAGGCCAATTGAGCACAATAGTGTATCTCCTTACCAGAAAACAACTTTTGCTGCTAGGACCTGAAACTGCATGTGATTCAACTCCATTTATGAAAGGGAAATCAACTCTAGCTCGAATTACAAGAAACACACTCTGCTTTAGAGTAAGCAGCACTCTTCTACTCTACTGTGTTTCCTATATAGCCAGAACTGTCAGCTTGCTCAGAACTAAAGAACTGTGCTTCCTACACACAATGGCCATATCTAATTCAACTCTGCTTAGGAAACTGACAAGAACAGTAGTTTCTCTTGCGTCCAATACACTGCATTTGCTGGGAAGAGACGCGAGTGCTATTTGCAATGTGTATGGCCAATTGAGCACAATAGTGACTCTCCTTACCAGAAAACAACTCTTGCTGCTAGGACCACAAACTGCATGTGATTCAACTCCGTTTATGAAAGGGAATTCAACTCTAGCTCGCCTTACAAGAAACACACTCTGCTTTTGAGAAAGCTTCACTCTTCTACTATACTGTGTTTCCTATAGAGCCAGAACAGTCAGCTTGCTCAGAACCAAAGAACTGTGCTTCCTACACTCACGGGCCATATCTAATTCAACTCTGCTTAGGAAACTGACAAGAACAGTAGTTTCTCTTGCGTCCAATACACTGTACTTGCTGAGAACAGAAGCGAGTGCTCTTTGCACTTTGGCCAAATGAGCACAATAGTGAATCTCCTTACCAGAAAACAACTCTTGCTACTAGGACCAGACACTGCATGTGATTCAACTCCGTGGAATTCAACTCTAGCTTGCCTTAAAAGAAACACACTCTGCTTTTCAGAAAGCAGCACTCTTCTACTCTACTGTGTTTCCTATAGAGCCAGAACAGTCAGCTTGTTCAGAACCAAAGAACTGTGCTTCCTACACAAAAGCTCCATATCTACTTCAACTCTCCTTAGGAAACTGACAAAAACAGTAGTTGCTCTTGCGTCCAATACAATGCACTTGCTGGGTACAGACGCGAGTGCTATTTGCACTGTGTATGGCCAAATGAGCACAATAGTGACTCTCCTTACCAGAAAACAACTCTTGGTGCTAGGACCAGAAACTGCATGTGATTCAACTCCGTTTATGAAAGGGAATTCAACTCTAGCTTGCCTTACAAGAAACACACTCTGCTTTAGAGAAAGCAGCACTCTTCTACTCTACTGTGTTTCCTATATAGCCAGAACAGTCAGCTTGCTCAGAACTAAAGAACTGTGCTTCCTACACACAAGGGCCATATCTAATTCAACTCTGCTTAGGAAACTGACAAAAACAGTAGTTTCTCTTGCGTCCAATACAATGCTTTTGCTGGGATAAGAACTCGAGTGCTATTTGCACTGTGTAAGGCCAATTGAGCACAATAGTGTATCTCCTTACCAGAAAACAACTTTTGCTGCTAGGACCTGAAACTGCATGTGATTCAACTCCATTTATGAAAGGGAAATCAACTCTAGCTCGAATTACAAGAAACACACTCTGCTTTAGAGTAAGCAGCACTCTTCTACTCTACTGTGTTTCCTATATAGCCAGAACTGTCAGCTTGCTCAGAACTAAAGAACTGTGCTTCCTACACACAATGGCCATATCTAATTCAACTCTGCTTAGGAAACTGACAAGAACAGTAGTTTCTCTTGCGTCCAATACACTGCATTTGCTGGGAAGAGACGCGAGTGCTATTTGCAATGTGTATGGCCAATTGAGCACAATAGTGACTCTCCTTACCAGAAAACAACTCTTGCTGCTTGGACCACAAACTGCATGTGATTCAACTCCGTTTATGAAAGGGAACTCAACTCTAGCTTGCCTTACAAGAAACACACTCTGCTTTAGAGAAAGCAGCACAATTCTACTCTACTGTGTTTCTTATATAGCAAGAACAGTCAGCTTCCTCAGAACTAAAGAACTGTGCTTCCTACACACAAGGGCCATATCTAATTCAACTCTGCTTAGGAAACTGACAAAAACAGTAGTTTCTCTTGCGTCCTATACACTGCACTTGCTGAGAACAGAAGCGAGTGCTATTTGCACTGTGTATGGCCAAATGAGCACAATAGTGAATCTCCTTACCAGAAAACAACTCTTGCTACTAGGCCCAGAAACTGCATGTGATTCAACTCCGTGGAATTCAACTCTCGCTTGCCTTAAAAGAAACACACTCTGCTTTTGAGAGAGCAGCACTCTTCTACTCTACTGTTTCCTATAGAGCCAGAACAGTCAGCTTGCTCAGAACTAAAGAGCTGTGCTTCCTACACACAAGGGCCATATCTAATTCAACTCTGCTTAGGAAACTGACAAGAACAGTAGCTTCTCTTGCGTCCAATACACTGCATTTGCTGGGAAGAGACGCGAGTGCTATTTGCAATGTGTATGGCCAATTGAGCACAATAGTGACTCTCCTTACCAGAAAACAACTCTTGCTGCTAGGACCACAAACTGCATGTGATTCAACTCCGTTTATGAAAGGGAATTCAACTCTAGCTCGCCTTACAAGAAACACACTCTGCTTTTGAGAAAGCTGCACTCTTCTACTATACTGTGTTTCCTATAGAGCCAGAACAGTCAGCTTGCTCAGAACCAAAGAACTGTGCTTCCTACACTCACGGGCCATATCTAATTCAACTCTGCTTAGGAAACTGACAAGAACAGTAGTTTCTCTTGCGTCCAATACACTGTACTTGCTGAGAACAGAAGCGAGTGCTCTTTGCACTTTGGCCAAATGAGCACAATAGTGAATCTCCTTACCAGAAAACAACTCTTGCTACTAGGACCAGACACTGCATGTGATTCAACTCCGTGGAATTCAAATCTAGCTTGCCTTAAAAGAAACACACTCTGCTTTTCAGAAAGCAGCACTCTTCTACTCTACTGTGTTTCCTATAGAGCCAGAACAGTCAGCTTGTTCAGAACCAAAGAACTGTGCTTCCTACACAAAAGCTCCATATCTACTTCAACTCTCCTTAGGAAACTGACAAAAACAGTAGTTGCTCTTGCGTCCAATACAATGCACTTGCTGGGTACAGACGCGAGTGCTATTTGCACTGTGTATGGCCAAATGAGCACAATAGTGACTCTCCTTACCAGAAAACAACTCTTGGTGCTAGGACCAGAAACTGCATGTGATTCAACTCCGTTTATGAAAGGGAATTCAACTCTAGCTTGCCTTACAAGAAACACACTCTGCTTTAGAGAAAGCAGCACTCTTCTACTCTACTGTGTTTCCTATATAGCCAGAACAGTCAGCTTGCTCAGAACTAAAGAACTGTGCTTCCTACACACAAGGGCCATATCTAATTCAACTCTGCTTAGGAAACTGACAAAAACAGTAGTTTCTCTTGCGTCCAATACAATGCTTTTGCTGGGATAAGAACTCGAGTGCTATTTGCACTGTGTAAGGCCAATTGAGCACAATAGTGTATCTCCTTACCAGAAAACAACTTTTGCTGCTAGGACCTGAAACTGCATGTGATTCAACTCCATTTATGAAAGGGAAATCAACTCTAGCTCGAATTACAAGAAACACACTCTGCTTTAGAGTAAGCAGCACTCTTCTACTCTACTGTGTTTCCTATATAGCCAGAACTGTCAGCTTGCTCAGAACTAAAGAACTGTGCTTCCTACACACAATGGCCATATCTAATTCAACTCTGCTTAGGAAACTGACAAGAACAGTAGTTTCTCTTGCGTCCAATACACTGCATTTGCTGGGAAGAGACGCGAGTGCTATTTGCAATGTGTATGGCCAATTGAGCACAATAGTGACTCTCCTTACCAGAAAACAACTCTTGCTGCTAGGACCAGAAACTGCATGTGATTCAACTCCGTTTATGAAAGGGAATTCAACTCTAGCTCGCCTTACAAGAAACACACTCTGCTTTTGAGAAAGCTGCACTCTTCTACTATACTGTGTTTCCTATAGAGCCAGAACAGTCAGCTTGCTCAGAACCAAAGAACTGTGCTTCCTACACTCACGGGCCATATCTAATTCAACTCTGCTTAGGAAACTGACAAGAACAGTAGTTTCTCTTGCGTCCAATACACTGTACTTGCTGAGAACAGAAGCGAGTGCTCTTTGCACTTTGGCCAAATGAGCACAATAGTGAATCTCCTTACCAGAAAACAACTCTTGCTACTAGGACCAGACACTGCATGTGATTCAACTCCGTGGAATTCAACTCTAGCTTGCCTTAAAAGAAACACACTCTGCTTTTCAGAAAGCAGCACTCTTCTACTCTACTGTGTTTCCTATAGAGCCAGAACAGTCAGCTTGTTCAGAACCAAAGAACTGTGCTTCCTACACAAAAGCTCCATATCTACTTCAACTCTCCTTAGGAAACTGACAAAAACAGTAGTTGCTCTTGCGTCCAATACAATGCACTTGCTGGGTACAGACGCGAGTGCTATTTGCACTGTGTATGGCCAAATGAGCACAATAGTGACTCTCCTTACCAGAAAACAACTCTTGGTGCTAGGACCAGAAACTGCATGTGATTCAACTCCGTTTATGAAAGGGAATTCAACTCTAGCTTGCCTTACAAGAAACACACTCTGCTTTAGAGAAAGCAGCACTCTTCTACTCTACTGTGTTTCCTATATAGCCAGAACAGTCAGCTTGCTCAGAACTAAAGAACTGTGCTTCCTACACACAAGGGCCATATCTAATTCAACTCTGCTTAGGAAACTGACAAAAACAGTAGTTTCTCTTGCGTCCAATACAATGCTTTTGCTGGGATAAGAACTCGAGTGCTATTTGCACTGTGTAAGGCCAATTGAGCACAATAGTGTATCTCCTTACCAGAAAACAACTTTTGCTGCTAGGACCTGAAACTGCATGTGATTCAACTCCATTTATGAAAGGGAAATCAACTCTAGCTCGAATTACAAGAAACACACTCTGCTTTAGAGTAAGCAGCACTCTTCTACTCTACTGTGTTTCCTATATAGCCAGAACTGTAAGCTTGCTCAGAACTAAAGAACTGTGCTTCCTACACACAATGGCCATATCTAATTCAACTCTGCTTAGGAAACTGACAAGAACAGTAGTTTCTCTTGCGTCCAATACACTGCATTTGCTGGGAAGAGACGCGAGTGCTATTTGCAATGTGTATGGCCAATTGAGCACAATAGTGACTCTCCTTACCAGAAAACAACTCTTGCTGCTAGGACCAGAAACTGCATGTGATTCAACTCCGTTTATGAAAGGAAAGGGAATTCAACTCTAGCTCGCCTTACAAGAAACACACTCTGCTTTTGAGAAAGCTGCACTCTTCTACTATACTGTGTTTCCTATAGAGCCAGAACAGTCAGCTTGCTCAGAACCAAAGAACTGTGCTTCCTACACTCACGGGCCATATCTAATTCAACTCTGCTTAGGAAACTGACAAGAACAGTAGTTTCTCTTGCGTCCAATACACTGTACTTGCTGAGAACAGAAGCGAGTGCTCTTTGCACTTTGGCCAAATGAGCACAATAGTGAATCTCCTTACCAGAAAACAACTCTTGCTACTAGGACCAGACACTGCATGTGATTCAACTCCGTGGAATTCAAATCTAGCTTGCCTTAAAAGAAACACACTCTGCTTTTCAGAAAGCAGCACTCTTCTACTCTACTGTGTTTCCTATAGAGCCAGAACAGTCAGCTTGTTCAGAACCAAAGAACTGTGCTTCCTACACAAAAGCTCCATATCTACTTCAACTCTCCTTAGGAAACTGACAAAAACAGTAGTTGCTCTTGCGTCCAATACAATGCACTTGCTGGGTACAGACGCGAGTGCTATTTGCACTGTGTATGGCCAAATGAGCACAATAGTGACTCTCCTTACCAGAAAACAACTCTTGGTGCTAGGACCAGAAACTGCATGTGATTCAACTCCGTTTATGAAAGGGAATTCAACTCTAGCTTGCCTTACAAGAAACACACTCTGCTTTAGAGAAAGCAGCACTCTTCTACTCTACTGTGTTTCCTATATAGCCAGAACAGTCAGCTTGCTCAGAACTAAAGAACTGTGCTTCCTACACACAAGGGCCATATCTAATTCAACTCTGCTTAGGAAACTGACAAAAACAGTAGTTTCTCTTGCGTCCAATACAATGCTTTTGCTGGGATAAGAACTCGAGTGCTATTTGCACTGTGTAAGGCCAATTGAGCACAATAGTGTATCTCCTTACCAGAAAACAACTTTTGCTGCTAGGACCTGAAACTGCATGTGATTCAACTCCATTTATGAAAGGGAAATCAACTCTAGCTCGAATTACAAGAAACACACTCTGCTTTAGAGTAAGCAGCACTCTTCTACTCTACTGTGTTTCCTATATAGCCAGAACTGTCAGCTTGCTCAGAACTAAAGAACTGTGCTTCCTACACACAATGGCCATATCTAATTCAACTCTGCTTAGGAAACTGACAAGAACAGTAGTTTCTCTTGCGTCCAATACACTGCATTTGCTGGGAAGAGACGCGAGTGCTACTTGCAATGTGTATGGCCAATTGAGCACAATAGTGACTCTCCTTACCAGAAAACAACTCTTGCTGCTTGGACCACAAACTGCATGTAATTCAACTCCGTTTATGAAAGGGAACTCAACTCTAGCTTGCCTTACAAGAAACACACTCTGCTTTAGAGAAAGCAGCACAATTCTACTCTACTGTGTTTCTTATATAGCAAGAACAGTCAGCTTCCTCAGAACTAAAGAACTGTGCTTCCTACACACAATGGCCATATCTAATTCAACTCTGCTTAGGAAACTGACAAGAACAGTAGTTTCTCTTGCGTCCATTACACTGCATTTGCTGGGAACAGACGCGAGTGCTATTTGCACTGTGTAAGGCCAATTGAGCACAATAGTGAATCTCCTTACCAGAAAACAACTTTTGCTGCTAGGACCAGAAACTGCATGTGATTCAACTCCGTTTATGAAAGGGAAATCAACTCTAGCTCACCTTACAAGAAACACACTCTGCTTTAGAGAAAGCAGCACTCTTCTACTCTACTGTGTTTCCTATAGAGCCAGAACAGTCAGCTTGCTCAGAACCAAAGAACTGTGCTTCCTACACACAATGGCCATAACTATTTCAACTCTGCTTAGGAAACTGACAAGAACAGTAGTTTCTCTTGTGTCCAATACAATGCACTTGCTGGGTACAGACGCGAGTGCTATTTCCACTGTGTATGGCCAAATGAGCACAATAGTGACTCTCCTTACCAGAAAACAACTCTTGGTGCTAGGACCAGAAACTGCATGTGATTCAACTCCGTTTATGAAAGGGAATTCAACTCTAGCTTGCCTTACAAGAAACACACTCTGCTTTTGAGAAAGCAGCACTCTTCTACTCTACTGTGTTTACTATATAGCCAGAACAGTCAGCTTGCTCAGAACTAAAGAAGTGGGCTTCTTACACACAAGGGCCATATCTAATTCAACTCTGCTTAGGAAACTGACAAGAACAGTAGTTTCTCTTGCATCCAATACACTGCTTTTGCTGGGATAAGAGGCGAGTGCTATTTGCACTGTGTAAGGCCAATTGAGCACAATAGTGTATCTCCTTCCCAGAAAACAACTTTTGCTGCTAGGACCAGAAACTGCATGTGATTCAACTCCGTTTATGAAAGGGAAATGAACTCTAGCTCGCCTTACAAGAAACACACTCTGCTTTAGAGAAAGCAGCACTCTTCTACTCTACTGTGTTTCCTATATAGCCAGAACTGTCAGCTTGCTCAGAACTAAAGAGCTATGCTTTCTACACACAAGGGCCATATCTAATTCAACTCTGCTTAGGAAACTGACAAGAACAGTAGTTTCTCTTGCGTCCAATACACTGCATTTGCTGGGAAGAGACGCGAGTGCTATTTGCAATGTGTGTGGCCAATTGAGCACAATAGTGATTCTCATTACCAGAAAACAACTCTTGCTGCTAGGACCACAAACTGCATGTGATTCAACTCCGTTTATGAAAGGGAATTCAACTCTAGCTTGCCTTAAAAGAAACACACTCTGCTTTTGAGAAAGCAGCACTCTTCTACTCTACTGTGTTTCCTATAGAGCCAGAACAGTCAGCTTGTTCAGAACCAAAGAACTGTGCTTCCTACACAAAAGCTCCATATCTACTTCAACTCTCCTTAGGAAACTGACAAAAACAGTAGTTGCTCTTGCGTCCAATACAATGCACTTGCTGGGTACAGACGCGAGTGCTATTTGCACTGTGTATGGCCAAATGAGCACAATAGTGACTCTCCTTACCAGAAAACAACTCTTGGTGCTAGGACCAGAAACTGCATGTGATTCAACTCCGTTTATGAAAGGGAATTCAACTCTAGCTTGCCTTACAAGAAACACACTCTGCTTTAGAGAAAGCAGCACTCTTCTACTCTACTGTGTTTCCTATATAGCCAGAACAGTCAGCTTGCTCAGAACTAAAGAACTGTGCTTCCTACACACAAGGGCCATATCTAATTCAACTCTGCTTAGGAAACTGACAAAAACAGTAGTTTCTCTTGCGTCCAATACACTGCACTTGCTGAGAACAGAAGCGAGTGCTATTTGCACTGTGTATGGCCAAATGAGCACAATAGTGAATCTCCTTACCAGAAAACAACTCTTGCTACTAGGACCAGAAACTACATGTGATTCAAGCCCGTGGAATTAAACTCTAGCTTGCCTTACAAGAAACACACTCTGCTTTTGAGAGAGCAGCACTCTTCTACTCTACTGTGTTTCCTATAGAGCCAGAACAGTCAGCTTGCTCAGAACTAAAGAAGTGTGCTTCTTACACACAAGAGCCATATCTAATTCAACTCTGCTTAGGAAACTGACAAGAACAGTAGTTTCTCTTGCGTCCAATACACTGCATTTGCTGGGATAAGACGCGAGTGCTATTTGCACTGTGTAAGGCCAATTGAGCACAATAGTGTATCTCCTTCCCAGAAAACAACTTTTGCTGCTAGGACCAGAAACTGCATGTGATTCAACTCCATTTATGAAAGGGAATTCAACTCTAGCTCGCCTTACAAGAAACACACTCTGCTTTTGAGAAAGCTGCACTCTTCTACTATACTGTGTTTCCTATAGAGCCAGAACAGTCAGCTTGCTCAGAACCAAAGAACTGTGCTTCCTACACTCACGGGCCATATCTAATTCAACTCTGCTTAGGAAACTGACAAGAACAGTAGTTTCTCTTGCGTCCAATACACTGTACTTGCTGAGAACAGAAGCGAGTGCTCTTTGCACTTTGGCCAAATGAGCACAATAGTGAATCTCCTTACCAGAAAACAACTCTTGCTACTAGGACCAGACACTGCATATGATTCAACTCCGTGGAATTCAACTCTAGCTTGCCTTAAAAGAAACACACTCTGCTTTTCAGAAAGCAGCACTCTTCTACTCTACTGTGTTTCCTATAGAGCCAGAACAGTCAGCTTGTTCAGAACCAAAGAACTGTGCTTCCTACACAAAAGCTCCATATCTACTTCAACTCTCCTTAGGAAACTGACAAAAACAGTAGTTGCTCTTGCGTCCAATACAATGCACTTGCTGGGTACAGACGCGAGTGCTATTTGCACTGTGTATGGCCAAATGAGCACAATAGTGACTCTCCTTACTAGAAAACAACTCTTGGTGCTAGGACCAGAAACTGCATGTGATTCAACTCCGTTTATGAAAGGGAATTCAACTCTAGCTTGCCTTACAAGAAACACACTCTGCTTTAGAGAAAGCAGCACTCTTCTACTCTACTGTGTTTCCTATATAGCCAGAACAGTCAGCTTGCTCAGAACTAAAGAACTGTGCTTCCTACACACAAGGGCCATATCTAATTCAACTCTGCTTAGGAAACTGACAAAAACAGTAGTTTCTCTTGCGTCCAATACAATGCTTTTGCTGGGATAAGAACTCGAGTGCTATTTGCACTGTGTAAGGCCAATTGAGCACAATAGTGTATCTCCTTACCAGAAAACAACTTTTGCTGCTAGGACCTGAAACTGCATGTGATTCAACTCCATTTATGAAAGGGAAATCAACTCTAGCTCGAATTACAAGAAACACACTCTGCTTTAGAGTAAGCAGCACTCTTCTACTCTACTGTGTTTCCTATATAGCCAGAACTGTCAGCTTGCTCAGAACTAAAGAACTGTGCTTCCTACACACAATGGCCATATCTAATTCAACTCTGCTTAGGAAACTGACAAGAACAGTAGTTTCTCTTGCGTCCAATACACTGCATTTGCTGGGAAGAGACGCGAGTGCTATTTGCAATGTGTATGGCCAATTGAGCACAATAGTGACTCTCCTTACCAGAAAACAACTCTTGCTGCTAGGACCAGAAACTGCATGTGATTCAACTCCGTTTATGAAAGGGAATT